>NC_069504.1:527554716-527829614 GCF_027579735.1 Bombina bombina
CTCAAGTCCTGAACCCACTTTGGCGCCGCTTCTCCTGGGACGCAGCATGGATGGACAGCATTGAGTCTGAATTAGGAGAAGACACATAGTGTCTTTTTAACTCCGGTACGCCCGCCTTGCTGGAGAACAACTCTTTTTGCAGACCTGGATCGGTCTTGAAGGAAATCCCTGGTGCAGCTCATGAAGGACACAGTCAGACAGCACATCTGTGGGAAGCAGGAGAATCGGCGGAATTTAATTTTGTTTGGCGCCACACAGACACTTTGAAATTGCAAGATCGCCATAGTTTGACACTACTCAGGAACTTAATGGCGCAGGTTCCCAACGTTAGATATGAAAAGCATGGGTAAAACCCCTCTCATACTTAATTCCAGATACCTGAGAAAGTCATCTTATCAGCCTCAGTGTAGGCAAGTAGGGGTGGGATGAGCTTGGTTCACCGTTCTTATAGTCTGCAGCAAGACGCTAAAAAGACGACTCATAGTTCTTTGATAGCTGCAGAAAAGTTTTTTTTATGTTCCTATATAAGACACTTCGTGAGAACTATGATTATAGGTTCCCTATAAAGGAACATGAAACCCCAAAAAAATCTTTAATGATTCAGTTAGAGAATACAGTTTCAAACAACTTTCTAATTTACTTCTATTATCTTATTTGTTTCATTCTCTTGTTATGTGTTGAAGGAGCAGCAATGTACTACTGGTTTCTAACTGAACACATGGGTGAGCCAATGACAGTCGTTATATATCTGCAGGCACCAATCAGCAGCTATAACCTAGGTTCTTTGCTGCTCCCGAGCTTACTGAGATAAACCTTGCAGCAAAGGATAACAAGAGAAGGAAGCAAATTAAATAATAGAAATAAATTGGAATTTTGTTTAAAATTGTATTCTCTATCTGAATCATGAAAGAAAAATTTTGGGTTTCACGTCCCTTTAATACTCATTTATTTTTTACAACTGCTTGACTTTATGTTTGCAACTTTTGTGCCGACATAAAGGGACAATAATTCTAATTGTCGCAATAGTTGATATTAAGAACTTTCATAGTGAAGACCAGCTTTACAAATACTTAAATTAATGTTTACCACCTTACAGTGCCTATGGTTATTTGCGACCCGATTCCATACACAGGCCTCTATTTAACAAAGTCTGGCGGACCTGATCCGACAGTGCTGATCAGGTCCACCAGACCTCACTGAATGCGGAGAGCAATACGCTCTCCGTATTCAGCATTGCACCAGCAGCTCACAAGAGCTGCTGGTGCAACGCCGCCCCCTGCAGACTCGCGGCCAATGGGCCACCAGCAGGGAGGTGTCAATCAACCCGATCGTACTCGATCGGGTTGATTTCCGGCAATGTCTGTCTGCCTGCTCAGAGCAGGCGGACAGGTTATGGAGAAGCGGTCTTTGTGACCGCTGCTTCATAACTGCTGTTTCTGGCGAGTCTGAAGACTCGCCAGAAACACGGGCCGTCAAGCTCCTTTCGGAGCTTGATAGATAGGCCCCACAGTGTTAGCTTTATACTTTCGGAATCTGGCATACTCTCATCCCTTCTCCTCACAGTAGATAGACGCCTATACTGTGGTTATATATTCTATTTTATTTTAGTTTATGATAATCTAGTACCTGTTATATTGTTTGGTTAAGGTTTTGTTGTGTTGTTAGCATTTAGAAATGAGACAGCCCAGGAGAATTTTATTTTATTTTTCAAGTAGTATGCTTGTGACAACTTATTGTAGATGAAGTTGTTAAATATTTAATATTTCTGAACAACCTCATATGTTCTCAGTTGAAGTTTATTATAACTCAAGGCAAAATGCCATTTGATGCTGATATTAACCTTCTGTAACAACCAATCCTCTGCTATATTGCGTACTCACACTAAGAGTATTAAGACCAATACATTATATAAGAATTTTATCACAACCTAAGACCACATACTCAATTTGGCTGATTGGCCTGTTATATTGTTGTGGTGTTATCATGTGAAAATTAGAAAGCAGAGGAATTTTATTTTATGTTATTTTTCAAATACTATGTTCAGGACAGCATAGTTTAGATCAAATTGTAAAATATACTGCATTCCTATATATCTTAGTATAATCTTAGATGAGGATTAAAAGGCAAACTGCTAATGATGCTACCCTCTTCTGTCACAACACCGCACAGAGACAATTGTAGTAGTTAGTATATGATCAAGCTCATTGCAATCTGCCTGATGTGTGGATATCTCAGTTTAATATTTTCTAGATCCTACATCGACCCATTCTTTTGTATATGATTAATACTGGTTCTGCTAGTTTGCTATAGACTTGAGTATCTAAAAAGCGCCATAGTACTTCACGGCTTTAAATTAACGTGACTATTTACAGGTAGCCCTCAGTTTACGCCGGGGTTAGGTTCCAGGAGGAATGGTTGTAAATTGAAACCTTTGTAAATTAAAACCCAGTTTATAATGTAAGTCAATGGGAAGTGAGGGAGTTAGGTTCCAGGCCCCTCTCAAAATTGTCATAAGTAACACCTAATACATTATTTTTAAAGATACCTCACAACAGCACAGGAATTTGATTTGACTCACCTGCTATTACACGTTTAGTTTTGTGACCACTGTGAACAGTAGGTAGTTTATAGATATTTTAAACTATTTCAATTTAGTAAATTGTATATTGGACTAAGAGTGCTGTTGTGAGGTATCTTTTTTTTTTTTTTTTTTTCTCTGTTGCTTTATTCTTAGTATATTACATACCTTAGCACCGATATTATTTTATATCCTTTGTACATAATAAGACCTGAGCATAGCAAACATTTGAGTTGACATTATTTTTAAAGCTTTGAAATGAATAAACAGCATTAAAAACCTAATAATATAGATTGTATCATCAAACTAAGTTTAATGAACAAAAACATTTGCTAACAGCACCTAATTAAATAATCACACAACAGACTTCATCATCATCAAACTAAGTTTAATGAACAAAAACATATTTTTACTTGCATTTTTCTGCAATCAGTTCTCTGCATTGCTAGCATCTTAGATAATATTGGGTCTGCACCTATTCTATGCATTTCAATCTGCAGTGATTAATAGGCAGTTAGGCACCCTCACCTCAAGCAGCTGGAAGGGAAGATAATAGGGAAGTGGCTGCTAAATTTTGTTGCTCGATAGCTAATGTCTGCTCTGTGTACACAGATCAATTTCAGGCTGTTAAACTATCTTAACTTTGCCGAAACACAAGCGGACAGCTCCACCTGCTGCCTATTTTAATTAGTGCACTGCTTTCCAAAGCTTTTCAGTAGCAGTCACATGAATGACAAAAAAGGTTGTTATTCTGAAACGGCGCAAATTGAACCGGCGTAAACAGAGGGCCACCTGTATTTGTCTTTACAGCTTATAATTTAGTTTTGCGTATAGCACAGCGCTATGCTTACACTTTTGTAAACACAACACACTGACTAACTGATAATCAGGCCGAATCTAGTTTTGAATGGGAAAAAGCAAAGATAAGATCCCTGCCCATACTTTGTTTGATACTTAGCCATCTGCAGTATCCTACTTAAAGGGACATGAAACCCAAACATTTTCTTTTATGATTCGGATGATGAATTTTAAACAACTTTCCAATTTACTTCTATTATTTAATTTGCTTCCTTCTCTTGTTATCCTTTGCTGAAATATTTATCTAGGCAAGCTCAGGAGCAGCAAAGAACCTAGGTTCTCGCTGCTGATTTGTGGCTATATATATATATATATATATATATATATATATATATATATATATACCGATTGTCATTGGCTCACCCATGTGTTCAGTTAGAAACCAGTAGTGTATTGCTGCTCCTTCAACAAATGATACAAAGAGAATGAAACAAATTAGATTATAGAAGTAAATTAGAAAGTTGTTGAAAATTGTATTTTCTATCTGAATCATGAAAGAACATTTTTGGGTTTCATGTCTCTAAGTTTGCAGCCATATATGACATGAAAATCTAAACAGTTTATATTCTTGCCTATAGCATAATTATCTTGGTGCTTTTGATATGCAAGGGCAGGCTTATTCTCCTCTTTTTCTTACTGCTGAGTCTATTGCACAGCAATATCTGAACATTTATATCCACTGCAAAGGCTATGCGACCTTCTAACACTGGAGACCAGCATCATTATAGACCACATTGGTAGACTATTTTGCAAATAGGTACCATGAATATACCCAGATTTATCTTTGCCCGCTTAGTTGTTTTGTTAGGTACTGAGATTACTAGTTGCACTCTATGTGGAATGATATTCTATCAATTATTGATGAGACTCTTGTGATGATAACTTTCATCTGACATATTTCTGTGAAGTACAGAGTCTCTGAAAATTGTAAACATATCTGTTTTACTGTGCTGAGTAACAAATTCACTTAAGCATGTCATCCATATCTAGTTAAGAGCTATCTAGCTAGGATTCTACCCTACTATAGCACTAGAACACTTACTCTTAGATCTATTTGGGTATTGTTATGTTTAGTTTAGTATAATTAGTTAACCCCTTAACGACCAAGGACGTACGCCACACGTCCTCAAAAAAAAGTCAGTTAATGACCGAGGACGTGTGGCGTACGTCCTTGGTCTGGAAAGCAGCTGGAAGCGATCCTGCTCGCTTCCAGCTGCTTTCCGGTTATTGCAGTGATGCCTCGATATGGAGGCATCCTGCAATAACCCCCCTTGGCCATCCGATGCAGAGAGAGCCACTCTGTGGCCCTCTCTGCACCGGACATCGATGGCCGGTATCGTTGGTGGGTGGGAGGCGGGTGGCGGCCATCGGTGCGCTATGTGGAGTCGAGGGGGGCGGGAGCTACGGGGGCGCGCACGGGAGCGCGCGCGTGCACGGGGGTGGTGGGCGGGCGCGTGCACGGGGCGGGAGCGGGTGGGAACCGCTACACTACAGAAAAAAAAAAGTTAAAAAGTTGAAAAAACCCCCCACTAAAATGCAATCTAAGGGTCCTGGAAGGGGTTGGGGGTTGGTCTCGGTGGGGGGGGGAAAGCTACACTACAGAAAAGGGAATTAAAAAAAAAAAAAAAGGCACATTTTGTTACAAAACTGGGTACTGGCAGACAGCTGTCAGTACCCAAGATGGCGCCCATTATTGCAGAGGGGAAGGGTTAGAGAGCAGTTTGGTGGGGGATCAGTGAGGTTGGGGTCTAAGGGGGGATCCTACACATCAGCATATGTAAATATGCTTCTTTTTTTTTAAAAAAAAAAGGGCCAAATACCTTTTATTTTAGTACTGGCAGAGTTTCTGCCAGTACTTAAGATGGCGGGGACAATTGTGGGGTGGGGGAGGGAAGAGAGCTGTTTGGGAGGGATCAGGGGGTCTGATGTTTCAGGTGGGAGGCTGAGCTCTACACTAAAGCTAAAATTAACCCTGCAAGCTCCCTACAAGCTACATAATTAACCCCTTCACTGCTAGCCATAATACACGTGTGATGCGCAGCGGCATTTAGAGGCCTTCTAATTACCAAAAAGCAATGCCAAAGCCATATATGTCTGCTATTTCTGAACAAAGGGGATCCCAGAGAAGCATTTACAACCATTTGTGCCATAATTGCAGAAGGTGTTTGTAAATAATTTCAGTGAGAAACCTAAAATTGAGAAAAAATTAACGTTTCTTTTAATTTGATCGCATTTAGCGGTGAAATGGTGGCATGAAATATACCAAAATTGGCCTAGATCAATACTTGGGGTTGTCTACTACACTACACTAAAGCTAAAACTACCCCAAAAAGCTCCCTACATGCTCCCTAATTAACCCCTTCACTGCTGGGCATAATACACGTGTGGTGCGCAGTGGCATTTAGCGGCCTTCTAATTACCAAAAAGCAATGCCAAAGTCATATATGTCTGCTATTTCTGAACAAAGGGGATCCCAGAGAAGAATTTACAACCATTTATGCCATAATTGCACAAGCTGTTTGTAAATAATTTAAGTTAGAAACCAAAAGTTTGTGAAAAAATTTGTGAAAAGTGAACAATTTTTTCTATTTGATTGCATTTGGCGGTGAAATGGTGGCATGAAATATACCAAAATGGGCCTAGATCAATACTTTGGGTTGTCTACTAAAAAAAAAATATATACAAGTCAATGGATATTCAGAGATTCCTGAAAGATATCAGTGCTCTAATGTAACTATCGCTAATTTTGAAAAGAAATGGTTTGGAAATAGCAAAGTGCTACTTGTATTTATGGCCCTATAGTTTACAAAAAAAGCAAAGAACATGTAAACATTGGGTATTTCTAAACTCAGGACAACATTTAGAAACTATTTAGCATGGGTGTTTTTTGGTGGTTGTAGATGTGTAACAGATTTTGGGGGTCAAAGTTAGAAAAAGTGTGTTTTTTTTCCATTTTTTCCTAATATTTTATAATTTTTTTTATAGTAAATTATAAGATATGATGAAAATAATGGTATCTTTAGAAAGTCCATTTAATGGCGAGAAAAACGGTATATAATATGTGTGGGTACAGTAAATGAGTAAGAGGAAAATTACAGCTAAACACAAACACCTCAAAAATGTAAAAATAGCCTTGGTCCCAAACGGACAGAAAATGGAAAAGTGATGTGCTCATTAAGGGGTTAAAAAGGAGAGCGTTCAGGTAACAGATATTGAAGAAGTCTAGGTGATAATATGTTATACCTGTATTGAGTGTATAATCATACATACTTGTCTCATAATTCAATTTACTGTGTGTCTTGGAAACGTAATTCTTTTCCGTATATATGACTATGTGTGAGGTCAGCACTGCTCAGGATGTTAAACTCTTGAAATGAATATCTCTCGCTCTCATTTGATGTACACCATGTATGTTTCAGATAATTTCTATTGTAATTCCAGCATGTGTGTCTTTGCACTATTATGGATTATATGTATGTAATTGTTTACTTGTTGTATGCCTGAACTCTCTTCAATAAAAAAAAAAAAAAAAGATATCCAGCTCCAAATAGAGCCGAATGCCACTGTCAGCCGACATATTTGGCATTTGTTGCTACCCGAAAGCATGTCTAATATCCAATACATTCTTTATACATTTATATTTGAGTCTTGATGGAACTTAGAAGTCAAATAAACTTTCATTAAAGGGACATTATACACTAGATTTTTCTTTGCATAAATGTTTTGTAGATGATCCAGTTATATAGCCCATACAGTTTTTTTTTTTTTGTTTTTTTTTTATATATTATTAAATAACATTGCTCTGATTTTCAGACTCCTAACCAAGCCCCAAAGGAGAATACCGACATATACCTACTCCAGCTTGCTCCTGTTTGTGTAAAGGGTCTTTTCATATGCAAAGGAAAGGGAAGGGGGAGTGTCTGCTATTTCCCACTTGCAGTGGATGTTCCAGTAACCTTTTAAACAGAGCTAAACTGGAAGCTTCTAAGTAAGTTTTTAAACGGTTTTATACTGAATTTCTTCTGTTATGTGTGATCAGTCCACGGGTCATCATTACTTCTGGGATATAACTCCTCCCCAACAGGAAATGCAAGAGGATTCACCCAGCAGAGCTGCATATAGCTCCTCCCCTCTACGTCACTCCCAGTCATTCTCTTGCACCCAACGACTAGATAGGATGTGTAAGAGGACTATGGTGATTATTCTTAGTTTTTATGACTTCAATCAAAAGTTTGTTATTTTACAATGACACCGGAGTGTGTTATTGCCTCTCTGGCAGAGTTTGAAGAAGAATCTACCAGAGTTTTACTATGATTTTAGCCGGAGTAGTTAAGATCATATTGCTGTTCTCGGCCATCTGAGGAGAGGTAAAAACTTCAGATCAGGGGACAGCGGGCAGATGAATCTGCATAGAGGTATGTAGCAGTTTTTATTTTCTGACAATGGAATTGATGAGAAAATCCTGCCATACCGATATAATGTCATGTATGTATACTTTGCACTTCAGTATTCTGGGAATGGTACTTCACTGGAATTACTCTGTAAAAAGTACATAAGAATTTTTTTATATATGTATTGATTATGTTAAACGTTTTTGCTGGAATGTAGAATCGTTTACATTTAGTGAGGTACTGAGTGAATAAATGTTTGGGCTATTTTTCCACTTGGCAGTTGCTTATTCTAATTATGACAGTTTCGTTTCTCCCTCACTGCTGTGTGTGAGGGGGAGGGGCCATTTTTGGCGCTCTTTGCTACGCATCAAAATTTCCAGTCAGTTGCTCATTGTATTTCCTGCATGATCCGGTTCATCTCTACAGAACTCAGGGGTCTTCAAAACTTCTTTTGAGGGAGGTAGATTCTCTCAGCAGAGCTGTGAGAATTATATATTGACTGTGATAAAAAACGTTACTCTGTAATTTAATTAATTTTGCTTTGCTAATGGGAAACCTTTGCTAAAGTTGTGTTGTTTACAAGGATTGATGCTATAACTGTTTTTCAGTTTATTATTTCAACTGTCATTAATCGTTTAGTGTTTCTTTGAGGCACAGTACGTTTTTATTAAATAAAATTGTAGCCAAGTTGCAAGTTTATTTGCTAGTGTGTTGAACATGTCTGATTCAGAGGAAGATACCTGTGTCATTTGTTCCAATGCCAAGGTGGAGCCCAATAGAAATTTATGTACTAACTGTATTGATGCTACTTTAAATAAAAGCCAATCTGTATAAATTGAACAAATTTCACCTAACAGCGAGGGGAGAGTTATGCCGACTAACTCGCCTCACGTGTCAGTACCTGCATCTCCCGCTCGGGAGGTGCGTGATATTGTGGCGCCCAGTACATCTGGGCGGCCATTACAGATAACATTACAAGATATGGCTACTGTTATGACTGAAGTTTTGGCTAAATTACCAGAACTAAGAGGCAAGCGTGATCACTCTGGGGTGAGAACAGAGTGCGCTGATAATACTAGGGCCATGTCTGATACTGCGTCACAGCTTGCAGAGCATGAGGACGGAGAGCTTCATTCTGTGGGTGACGGTTCTGATCCAAACAGATTGGATTCAGATATTTCAAATTTTAAATTTAAATTGGAGAACCTCCGTGTATTACTAGGGGAGGTTTTAGCGGCTCTGAATAATTGTAACACAGTTGCAATACCAGAGAAAATGTGTAGGTTGGATAAATATTTTGCGGTACCGGCGAGTACTGATGTTTTTCCTATACCTAAGAGACTTACTGAAATTGTTACTAAGGAGTGGGATAGACCCGGTGTGCCGTTCTCACCCCCTCCAATATTTAGAAAAATGTTTCCAATAGACGCCACCACACGGGACTTATGGCAAACGGTCCCTAAGGTGGAGGGAGCAGTTTCTACCTTAGCTAAGCGTACCACTATCCCGGTTGAGGATAGCTGTGCTTTTTCAGATCCAATGGATAAAAAACTAGAGGGTTACCTTAAGAAAATGTTTGTTCAACAAGGTTTTATATTGCAACCCCTTGCATGCATCGCGCCGGTCACGGCTGCTGCAGCATTCTGGATTGAATCTCTGGAAGAGAACATTAGTTCAGCTACGCTGGACGAGATTACGGACAGGTTTAGAGTCCTTAAACTAGCTAATTCTTTCATTTCGGAAGCAGTAGTACATTTAACCAAACTTACGGCTAAGAATTCAGGATTCGCCATTCAGGCACGCAGAGCACTGTGGCTAAAATCCTGGTCAGCTGATGTTACTTCTAAATCTAAATTGCTTAATATACCTTTCAAGGGACAGACCTTATTCGGGCCCGGGTTGAAGGAGATTATCGCTGACATTACAGGAGGTAAAGGCCATGCCCTGCCTCAGGACAAAGCCAAAGCTAAGACTAGACAGTCTAATTTTCGTTCCTTTCGTAATTTCAAAGCAGGAGCAGCATCAACTTCCTCTGCACCAAAACAGGAAGGAGCTGTTGCTCGTTACAGACAAGGCTGGAGACCTAATCAGTCCTGGAACAAGGGCAAGCAGGCCAGGAAACCTGCTGCTGCCCCTAAGACAGCATGAATCGAGGGCCCCCGATCCGGGACCGGATCTGGTGGGGGGCAGACTTTCTCTCTTCACCCAGGCTTGGGCAAGAGATGTTCAGGATCCCTGGGCGCTAGAGATCATATCTCAGGGATACCTTCTGGACTTCAAATTCTCTCCCCCAAGAGGGAGATTTCATCTGTCAAGGTTGTCAACAAACCAAATAAAGAAAGAGGCGTTTCTACGCTGCGTACAAGATCTTTTATTAATGGGAGTGATCCATCCGGTTCCGCGGTCGGAACAAGGACAAGGGTTTTACTCAAATCTGTTTGTAGTTCCCAAAAAAGAGGGAACTTTCAGGCCAATCTTGGATTTAAAGATCCTAAACAAATTCCTAAGAGTTCCATCGTTCAAAATGGAAACTATTCGGACAATTTTACCCATGATCCAAAAAGGTCAGTACATGACCACAGTGGATTTAAAGGATGCTTACCTTCACATACCGATCCACAAGGATCATTACCGGTATCTAAGGTTTGCCTTTCTAGACAGGCATTACCAATTTGTAGCTCTTCCATTCGGATTGGCTACGGCTCCAAGAATCTTCACAAAGGTTCTGGGTACTCTTCTAGCGGTCCTAAGACCGCGAGGAATTTCGGTAGCTCCATACCTGGACGACATTCTGATACAAGCTCCAAGCTTTCAAACTGCCAAGTCTCATACAGAGTTAGTACTGGCATTTCTAAGGTCGCATGGATGGAAGGTGAACGAAAAGAAGAGTTCTCTCTTTCCACTCACAAGAGTTCCCTTCTTGGGGACTCTGATAGATTCTGTAGAAATGAAGATTTACCTGACAGAAGACAGGTTAACAAAGCTTCAAAATGTATGCCGTGTCCTTCATTCCATTCAACACCCGTCAGTAGCTCAATGCATGGAGGTGATCGGCTTAATGGTAGCGGCAATGGACATAGTACCTTTTGCTCGCCTACATCTCAGACCTCTGCAATTGTGCATGCTAAGACAGTGGAATGGGGATTACTCAGATTTGTCCCCTACTCTGAATCTGGATCAAGAGACCAGAAATTCTCTTCTATGGTGGCTTTATCGGCCACATCTATCCAGGGGGATGCCATTCAGCAGGCCAGACTGGACAATTGTAACAACAGACGCCAGCCTACTAGGTTGGGGCGCTGTCTGGAATTCTCTGAAGGCTCAGGGTTTATGGAATCAGGAGGAGAGCCTCCTTCCAATAAACATTCTGGAATTGAGAGCAGTTCTCAATGCCCTTCTGGCTTGGCCCCAGTTAACAACTCGGGGGTTCATCAGGTTTCAGTCGGACAACATCACGACTGTAGCTTACATCAACCATCAGGGAGGGACAAGGAGCTCCCTAGCAATGATGGAAGTATCAAAGATAATTCGCTGGGCAGAGTCTCACTCTTGCCACCTGTCAGCAATCCACATCCCGGGAGTGGAGAACTGGGAGGCGGATTTCTTGAGTCGTCAGACTTTTCATCCGGGGGAGTGGGAACTTCATCCGGAGGTCTTTGCCCAAATACTTCGACGTTGGGGCAAACCAGAGATAGATCTCATGGCGTCTCGTCAGAACGCCAAACTTCCTCGCTACGGGTCCAGATCCAGGGATCCGGGAGCGGTTCTGATAGATGCTTTGACAGCACCTTGGACCTTCGGGATGGCTTATGTGTTTCCACCCTTCCCGATGCTTCCTCGATTGATTGCCAGAATCAAACAGGAGAGAGCATCAGTGATTCTAATAGCGCCTGCATGGCCACGCAGGACTTGGTATGCAGATCTAGTGGACATGTCATCCTGTCCACCTTGGTCTCTACCTCTAAAACAGGACCTTCTGATTCAGGGTCCATTCAAACATCAAAATCTAACTTCTCTGAAGCTGACTGCTTGGAAATTGAACGTTTGATTTTATCAAAACGTGGTTTTTCTGAGTCGGTTATTGATACCCTGATACAGGCTAGGAAGCCTGTTACCAGAAGGATTTACCATAAGATATGGCGTAAATACCTATCCTGGTGCGAATCCAAAGGTTACTCTTGGAGTAAGGTTAGGATTCCTAGGATATTGTCCTTTCTACAAGAAGGTTTAGAAAAGGGTTTATCGGCTAGTTCATTAAAGGGACAGATCTCAGCTCTGTCCATTTTGTTGCACAAGCGTCTGTCAGAAATTCCAGACGTCCAGGCTTTTTGTCAAGCTTTAGCTAGGATCAAGCCTGTGTTTAAAACTGTTGCTCCGCCATGGAGTTTAAACCTGGTTCTTAACGTTTTACAAGGAGTTCCGTTTGAACCCCTTCATTCCATTGATATAAAGTTGTTATCTTGGAAAGTTCTATTTTTAACGGCTATTTCTTCGGCTCGGAGAGTCTCTGAGTTATCAGCCCTACATTGTGATTCTCCTTATTTGATTTTTCATTCAGATAAGGTAGTTCTGCGTACAAAACCTGGGTTCTTACCTAAGGTAGTCACTAACAGGAACATCAATCAGGAGATCGTTGTTCCTTCTTTGTGCCCGAATCCTTCTTCAAAGAAGGAACGTCTTCTGCACAATCTGGATGTAGTTCGTGCCCTCAAGTTCTATTTGCAGGCAACTAAGGAATTTCGACAAACGTCTTCCCTGTTTGTCGTGTACTCTGGTCAGAGGAGAGGTCAAAAGGCTTCGGCTACCTCTCTTTCCTTCTGGCTTCGTAGCATAATTCGTTTAGCCTATGAGACTGCTGGACAGCAGCCTCCTGAAAGAATTACAGCTCATTCTACTAGAGCTGTGGCTTCCACTTGGGCCTTTAAGAATGAGGCCTCTGTTGAACAGATTTGCAAGGCTGCAACTTGGTCTTCGCTCCATACTTTTTCAAAATTTTACAAATTTGACACTTTTGCTTCTTCGGAGGCTATTTTTGGGAGAAAGGTTCTTCAGGCAGTGGTTCCTTCTGTATAATGAGCCTGCCTAGCCCTCCCGTCATCCGTGTACTTTTGCTTTGGTATTGGTATCCCAGAAGTAATGATGACCCGTGGACTGATCACACATAACAGAAGAAAACATAATTTATGCTTACCTGATAAATTCCTTTCTTCTGTTGTGTGATCAGTCCACGGCCCGCCCTGTTTTTTAAGGCAGGTAAATATTTTTTAAATTATACTACAGTCACCACTTCACCCTTGGTTTCTCCTTTCTCGTTGGTCCTTGGTCGAATGACTGGGAGTGACGTAGAGGGGAGGAGCTATATGCAGCTCTGCTGGGTGAATCCTCTTGCATTTCCTGTTGGGGAGGAGTTATATCCCAGAAGTAATGATGACCCGTGGACTGATCACACAACAGAAGAAAGGAATTTATCAGGTAAGCATAAATTATGTTTTTTATATCAGTATCTGAGGCACAGAAAGGGTACGTTTAGCACATTTTTTTTAATGACTGAAAGTCTTATTTATTTTTAGTGATGATAAATCGTAGCGTTTTTGATACTTTAAAGTGACAGAAAAGTCAAATTTGAAATGTGCATGGGTGCATTACAATTTGAAATAGAAGCATGTTTGCAATATACTTTCATTAGCAAAAATATTTCTAATAAAAGTTATTCCTGTTTTTCTGCGGCATATGCACATATCCCGTGAGAGCCATGCATCAGTATTCAAACACCATGCCTACTCAAAGAGCTGGCAGTGGTGTGTATTTCTTCTGTGAAGACATCATTTGTGTCATACAAGCCACCGCTGACATAGAAGCATTTTTGCTAATGGAATGATATTGCAAAATGCTTCTATTTTAAATTTAAATGCACCTATGCACATTTCAATTTTGAAAACAAATCAATAAGGACCCAAAACTGGATGTGCGAGACATACCACAAAATAACAAAAATACTGTAGAAACCCACCACAAAAATAATATATATACACACAGATATGTGAACAATTCTTCCTCAGTTCATATAATTGATGTGGGGTCATCAGGCTGCTTCAAATGATATACCCTTTGCATAAATGTGTTGTTTAAGATACCAAGAAAAAGAGGGCTCCTAATAGCGCAGTAAATCTGTATACAGGGAATCAAATAGAAGACAAATTGCTACTCACGAAAAGGTAAGTACAAACGTGTGCTACTTAGGCAATCAGGACCTTTAGTAGCCTTCCAGTTAGCTCATCTGCAGCATCACAGATTACTGGTATCTTGCGCATGCGCACTGGATGGGGCTAGACAATGATTCCAGCTAAAAATTGGGGATCAGTTTATATGAATATTAATTAAGTCCCCTGATGAAACTGTTAGTGAAAAACAAGAAAAGCATTGTGATTTTATCTTATTTTTAATGCTTTATGTTTTTATTACAATTAAAATGTATACATATATTTTTTACTGGCTACAGTCCGAGCTTTTGTGGGTTGGCAAAAGCTTTCTCTGTTACCCAGACTTTAAGTATGCAGTACTAGCGTTGGGTATATCTACTCTCTGACTTACAATCGATCCATTTGAAGAGCAGCGAGGACTCATCGTTACAACGGATGAGCTAACTGGATGGCACCTAAAGGTACAGATTGCCTATGTAGCATATGTTTGTGCTTACCATTTTGTGAGTAGCAATTTGTCTTCTATCTGATTACCTTTATACAGACATACTGCGCTATTAGAAGCCCCCCTTTTCTTTGTATTTTATAGACATTTCAATGTTGACCTATTCCTTTAAATTTATTGGATATAGGAGGAGATTTTAAATCACTTTCCAATTTACTTCTATTATCAATTTTGCTTAGTTCTCTTGGCATCCATTTGTTAAAGAGACAGTAAAGTCAAAATTAAAGTTTCATGATTTGGATAGAGCATGCAATTTTAAACAACTTTCAAATTTACTTTTGTTATCAAATTTGCTTTGTTGTCTTGGTATTTTTTACTGAACAGTAAAACTAGGTAGCTTTATAAGAGCTCAGGAGTGTGCACGTGTCTTTAGTACTCTATGGCAACAGTGTTTTGCAACATTGTATAACAAAGCTACAAATAATATTGCAAAACACTGCTGCCATAGAGTACTAAAGACACGTGCACACTCCTGAGCTCTTATGAGCCTACATAGTTTTACTCTTCAATAAAAAAATACCAAAAGAAAGAAGCAAATTTGATAGATGTAAATTGCATGCTTTATCGGAATCATGAAAGTTTAATTTTGACTTTACTGTCCCTTTAAAGAGTAATTCTAGGTGAGCTCAGGAGACTGCATATATCTTAAACCAGGGGTGTCAAACTGGCGGCCCGCGGGCCTCATGCGGCCCTTAATCTAATTTTGTGTGGCCCACACCACCTCCATGAAAAATAATAATTATAATATGCTTATTACTGAAAGAGCGAGTGCACTTACTGTTACGGATGTGCATACGTTAAAACCCCTCAGTCTTTAACGAGTAATATTGTTATTAAAAAGAAAAAGGCAAATACAAACACATATAAGTTTATAATGATTTATTTGACACATTTATATAGGTGTTCTTTACTATGGCAGCACTAATTTCACGCATCATTTTTGTCTATTCCTTTCCATAATTTTCTCTTTAACTAAAATCCCATACTTTATATTTAATAAATATATATTTTATATGTATTTATTTTATACGAGTGCTTTTTATCAAGCTAGAGTAAGTTAATTAGGAGTTACAGAACACAATCTTTTGAAGTGTATACAGTTATAGCAAATGCCACTGCTTTGTTTAGCAATGACAAGATATATAGGTAGTGCCGGGCCCACGTGAGTTGTACTTGTATGGAAAATGGCCCGCGACGCAAATGAGTTTGACACCCCTGTCTTAAACTATTTGACAGCAGTGTTTGCAACATTGTTTATAGTAGTGTCTCTCAACCGCGGTCCTCAAGTACCTCCAGCAGGCCAGGTTTTCATTATAGCTGAGCTAGAGCACAGGTGAAATAATCAGCTGATCAGTAACCACGGTTACTAAACTGCTCACGCCCATCAGCTGATTATTTCCCCTGTGTTCCAGTTCAGCTATAATAAAAACCTGGCCTGTTGGGGGTACGTGTTGACCACGGTTGAGAAACACTGGTTTAAAGTAGTGTTATATATATAGTTGCAAACACTGTTGTCATAGAATGCTATAGACACAGTGTGACATACAGGGTTAACCAACCCTGCAGCAGTCACCATTTAGCACAGAAAGAATTAACAGACCCTTTCCACCTTAACCAATTTGTCACAGGTGCAGATAGTAATAATCAGTAGTCCCATAAATTTGAGTTTTTAGATGGTTCTGGTACAGGGTTGTAAATAGCAGAGAAGGAAAGAAAAGAAAACATTAACCCCTGACATCCTAAAACTATGAGGTTTTCATGGCACATGTAAGCTATTTAGGTTTACTCTTCAACAAAGGATACCAACAGAACAAAGCAAATGTGATAATAGAAGTCAATTTGAATGTTGTTTAAAAATGCATGCTCTATCCAAATGATGAACATTTAATTTTGACTGTACTGTCCATTTAACCTTTATTCAGCTGGTTTAAAACACACACACACACACACACACACACACACACACACACACATATATATATATATATATATATATATATATATATATATATATATATATATATATATATATATATATATATATATATATATATACACATACACACATACACACACACACACACAAGACAAAATTAAAAAAAAAAAACAGAAAGACTCAAAAAAAAAAGAAAACAACTAATCTTATCCATTAAGAATACTATTGCAAGTATTTAAAATGCAAATAACTATACTGCCAAGCACAAAAATAGTTTATTATCCCCATTAAGATGTGAAGGGCAAATCAAAAGCATTTTTAGAAGTATAGACTTCTTTTTTTTTTTGGTAGATTTTCTCAAAAAGAAAAACACAAAATAGTGCAACCCTCAATTATATATGATATAATAATACACCCAGTGGAGGCTCCTCGATAGGAGCACATGAGCACGTGAACCCACTGAAACCCAGCAATAAAAAAAAAAAAAAGAGTGAGAAAGAAATAAAAAAAAAATAACTAATTAAATAAATAAAACCTTTTTGTCTGAATACATACATCTTTTCCTACAGGCTCCACTGCAGTTTTGTCTAAAAATTTTTTTTTGCCATTTCTACTTCTATCTTTCTATCGCACCGCACGTGTAGTCAAAAAGCCCTTTCCACTTTCTTCCTGCAGAACCGCCCACAACCAAGCCCATAGCCTTGCTAATTGCACAGCTTTCAGCGTGCAAGTGAAAACCAGCCATCACGTGACACTCGCACACTGAGAGCTGTGTGTGTGGGAGGAGGAGCTTTGTCAGCTTCAGATAGTGATGCTGAGAAGAGAAGCTGCTGTTAGGTATGTAAACATCCCACTCCCCCCCTTCCCCATGCGATCCAGTACCCCAAATAAACTCCCTCCCTCTCCATGCCATCCTGCCCCCCCCACATCTTAATAGTAAGTAACCTAACAGCATTAGTTCTTCTCGTGCTTTATATTATAGCACAACTTACATTTTTGTAGCTTTGCTAAAAAAAAAAAAAAATCCACAGAGCTCTTTTATTCAGAAATTGTTTATATAAAAAGTGTTTTTTGTTTTGTTTTAAACCCTCAGGTCTTTAAGCAATATTAACAAGAAGAATTGTGTTAGATGTCTATTTAGCTTTAACCTTTTAACGCCGTTATGCCGTTCTGTTACGTCATATTTACACTGGGCTTTAAAGCCGTTATGATGGAATAGAACGTCATAACAAACGGCTGTCCTGAAGCCTTCTGTGCTTCAAGGACTTGATCGCGGTCTGGAGTGCGTTCCTAGGGTTGTAGGGATGCCCCCCAGATGCAATCCAATAATTGAAATCTCGCGATCGTATGCACGATCGCGTAGTTTCAATTTGTCTACATCGGAACAGGTGTTCCGATGTAGGCACTTTAACCCTGTCACGAAAGGGTTAAAGGAAAATACAAGAAAAATTATTTGAAACAAAAATAAACAAACACATGCTCCTGAACTGGCATCTTACTTTTTGTCACACAACTGGCAAAGGTATTATGAAACTGTACTTCCATGAGACACAGCAGCTAACTTTTGTCTTTTTTATTTTAAAGTGAAGATAAATTTTCATGTGAAACTGCCTGTTTTTTTTAAAAAACAATTAAAAAAAACTTTTATTCATGAAAATTGACATTGCACCGTATTTTAAAAATACCTTTTTCTTCTGAAACGCCGGATTGCTATTCTTAAACTGTTTTTTCCTGGTTAACTTACCCAGCAATAGCGAAAACGGCTTTCTCCAGACACGGCGTTGCCTCAGGCAATGATTTCCCCGGGGGGAAGCCGTGATTGGAGGATGCCGGAATCATCATTGCTGACGTATGAAGAGACTTGTGACGGGCTGGTGAAGCGCTGGAGCGGCTTCAAGAAGAAAAGGTAAGTATATTTTGAGAAAACGGGTGGAATGTAAATTTTCATGAATGAAAGTGCCCCTGTTTTTAAAAGTATTTTTAAAAACCGGGCACTCATTCTTGAAAGTTTACCTTCACTTTAACAGCTTGATTTCTCCATTTAGACTAGTGTGGGTTTTGTTTATAGTTTAATAAACCATTCAAGAGAATAGTTGTTTTTCTTACAAACTGTGGAAATTTCCAGTAATTTATATATCATGGTTAAATATCAATAGGTATTTCTTCTATAAGGTACGACGAGTCCACGGATTCATCCTTTACTTGTGTGATATTATCCTCCTGCTAACAGGAAGTGGCAAAGAGCACCACAGCAGAGCTGTCTATATAGCTCCTCCCTTAGCTCCACCCCCAGTCATTCTCTTTGCCTACTATAAGTACTAGGAAGGATAAAGTGAAAGAGGTGATAAAATATTAGTTTTTACTTTCTTCAAGCAAGAGTTTTTTGTTTTAAATGGTACCGGTGTGTACTATTTACTCTCAGGCAGCAGATGGATGAAGACTTCTGCCTGGAGGATGATGATCTTAGCATTTGTCACTAAGATCCAGTGCTGTTCCCACAGATGCTGAGGAGTACAGGAAACTTGCATAAGGGGCTAATTAAAAAATGGTTGACACTGGTTTTTGAATGTTTGTGGGCAAACGTGTTATGAACTGGGAGTGCTATTAACGTTTTGTGGGCAATAACGTTTTTGTTGGCAACTTTATTGAGGGTACACTTGGCTTATTTCTCCAACATTGGTGTGTCCGGTCCACGGCATCATCCTTACTTGTGGGATATTCTCTTCCCCAACAGGAAATGGCAAAGAGTCCCAGCAAAGCTGGCCATATAGTCCCTCCTAGGCTCCGCCCACCCAGTCATTCTCTTTGCCGTTGCACAGGCAACATCTCCACGGAGATGGTTAAGAGTTTTTTGGTGTTTAAATGTAGTTTTTATTCTTCTATCAAGTGTTTGTTATTTTAAAATAGTGCTGGTATGTACTATTTACTCTGAAACAGAAAAGGATGAAGATTTCTGTTTGTGAGAGGAAGATGATTTTAGCAGACATTAACTAAAATCGATTGCTGTTTCCACATAGGACTGTTGAGATGAAGTAACTTCAGTTGGGGGAAACAGTTAGCAGACTTTTCTGCTTAAGGTATGACTAGCCATATTTCTAACAAGACCATGTAATGCTGGAAGGCTGTCATTCCCCCTCATGGGGACCGGTAAGCCATTTTCTTAGTCAAACAAACAGAATAAAGGGCTTATTATGGGCTAAAAAACTGGTAGACATTTTTATGGGCTAAATCGATTGCTTTATTTGGGCATATTATTCAGATTTAGGCTGACAATTTGCATTTATAATCTTGGGGAACGTTTATATAACGGCAGGCACTGTTTAGACACCTTTTCCAGTCAGGGGGCCTTTCTAGTTATAGACTGAGCCTCATTTTCGCGCCATTACTGCGCAGTTGCTTTTTGAGAGCAGGGCATGCAGATGCATGTGTGAGGATCTAAAAATTACTGGAAAAGCTTCTAGAAGGCGTCATTTGGTATCGTATTCCCCTCTGGGCTTGGTTGGGTCTCAGCAAAGACTATAGCTGGGACTGTATAGGGGTTAAATTTAAAAACGGCTCCGGTTCCGTTATTTTAAGGGTTAAAGCTCTGAAATTTGGTGTGCAATACTTTTAATGCTTTAAGACACTGTGGTGAAATTTTGGTAATTTTTGAACAATTCCTTCATACTTTTTCACATATTCAGTAATAAAGTGTTTTCTGTTTAAAATTTAAAGAGACAGTAACAGTTTTGTTTTAAAACGTTTTTTGTGCTTTGTTGACAAGTTTAAGCCTGTTTAACATGTCTGTACCTTCAGATAAGCTATGTTATATATGTATGAAAGCCAATGTGTCTCCCCATTTAAATTTATGTGATAATTGTGCCATAGCGTCCAAACAAAGTAAGGACAGTACTGCCACAGATAATGAAATTGCCCAAGATGATTCCTCAGATGAGAGGAGTAAACATGATACTACATCATCTCCTACTGTGTCTACACCAGTTTTGCCCACGCAGGAGGCCCCTAGTACATCTAGTGCGCCAATGCTTATTACCATGCAACAATTAACGGCTGTAATGGATAGCTCCATAGCAAATATTTTATCCAAAATGCCTACTTATCAGAGAAAGCGCGATTGCTCTGTTTTAAACACTGAAGAGCAAGAGGGCGCTGATGATAATTGTTCTGTCATACCCTCACACCAATCTGAAGGGGCCATGAGGGAGGTTTTGTCAGATGGAGAAATCTCAGATTCAGGAAAAATTTCTCATCAAGCTGAACCTGATGTTGTGACATTTAAATTAGAACATCTCCGCGCACTGCTTAAGGAGGTGTTATCTACTCTGGATGATTGTGACAACTTGGTCATTCCAGAGAAATTATGCAAGATGGACAAGTTCCTAGAGGTTCCGGTGCACCCCGACGCTTTTCCTATACCCAAGCGGGTGGCGGACATAGTAAATAAGGAGTGGGAAAAGCCCGGCATACCTTTTTGTTCCCCCCCCCCTATATTTAAGAAATTATTTCCTATGGTCGACCCCAGAAAGGACTTATGGCAGACAGTCCCTAAGGTCGAGGAAGCAGTTTCTACTCTAAACAAATGCACTACTATTCCTATCGAAGATAGTTGTGCTTTCAAAGATCCTATGGATAAAAAATTGGAAGGTTTGCTTAAAAAGATTTTTGTACAGCAAGGTTACCTTCTACAACCAATTTCGTGCATTGTTCCTGTCACTACAGCAGCGTGGTTCTGGTTAGAGGAACTAGAAAAGTCGCTCAGTAGAGAGACTCCATATGAGGAGGTTATGGACAGAGTTCACGCACTTAAATTGGCTAACTCTTTTATTTTAGATGCCGCTTTGCAATTAGCTAGATTAGCGGCAAAAAATTCAGGGTTTGCTATCGTGGCGCGCAGAGCGCTTTGGCTAAAGTCTTGGTCAGCGGATGTGTCATCCAAGACAAAATTGCTTAACATCCCTTTCAAAGGTAAAACTTTATTTGGACCAGAATTGAAAGAGATTATTTCAGACATCACTGGGGGAAAGGGCCACGCCCTTCCACAGGATAGGTCTTTTAAGGCTAAAAATAAGTCTAATTTTCGTCCCTTTCGCAGGAACGGACCGGCCTCTAATTCTGCATCCTCTAAGCAAGAGGGTAATGCCTCACAACCCAAACCAGCCTGGAAACCGATGCAAGGCTGGAACAAGGGTAAGCAGGCCAAGAAGCCCGCCACTGCTAACAAAACAGCATGAAGGAGTAGCCCCCGATCCGGGCCCGGATCTAGTGGGGGGCAGACTCTCTCTCTTTGCTCAGGCTTGGGCAAGAGATGTTCAGGATCCTTGGGCGCTAGAAATAGTTTCTCAAGGTTATCTCCTGGAATTCAAGGAACTACCCCCAAGGGGAAGGTTCCACATGTCTCACTTATCCTCAAACCAAATAAAGAGACAGGCATTCTTACATTGTGTAGAAGACCTGTTAAAGATGGGAGTGATACACCCAGTTCCGATAAAGGAACAAGGAATGGGATTTTATTCCAATCTGTTCGTAGTTCCCAAAAAAGAGGGAACTTTCAGACCAATTTTGTATTTGAAGATCCTAAACAAATTTCTCAGGGTACCATCGTTCAAGATGGAAACCATTCGAACGATTTTACCCACTATCCAGGAAAGTCAATTTATGACTACCGTGGATCTAAAGGATGCGTACCTACATATTCCTATCCACAAAGAACATCATCAGTTCCTAAGGTTCGCTTTTCTGGACAAGCATTACCAGTTTGTGGCCCTCCCATTCGGGTTAGCCACTGCTCCAAGGATTTTCACAAAGGTGCTAGGGTCCCTTCTAGCGGTTCTAAGACCGAGGGGCATTGCAGTAGTACCTTACTCGGACGACATTCTAATACAAGCGTCGTCCCTGTCAAAAGCAAAGGCTCATACGGACATCGTTCTAGCCTTTCTCAGATCTCACGGATGGAAGGTGAACATAGAAAAAAGTTCTCTGTCTCCGTCAACAAGAGTTCCCTTCTTGGGAACAATAATAGATTCCTTAGAAATGAGGATTTTTCTGACAGAGGTCAGAAAATCAAAACTTCTAAGCTCTTGTCAAGTGCTTCATTCTGTTCCTCGTCCTTCCATAGCGCAGTGCATGGAAGTAGTAGGATTGATGGTTGCAACAATGGACATAGTTCCTTTTGCACGAATTCATCTAAGACCATTACAACTGTGCATGCTCAAACAGTGGAATGGGGATTATACAGACTTGTCTCCAATGATTCAAGTAGATCAAAAGACCAGAGATTCACTCCGTTGGTGGCTGACCCTGGACCATCTGTCCCAGGGAATGAGCTTCCGCAGACCAGAGTGGGTCATTGTCACGACCGACGCCAGTCTAGTGGGCTGGGGCGCGGTCTGGGAATCCCTGAAAGCTCAGGGTCTATGGTCTCGGGAAGAGTCTCTTCTCCCGATAAACATTCTGGAACTGAGAGCGATATTCAATGCTCTCAGAGCTTGGCCTCAACTAGCAAAGGCCAAATTCATAAGGTTCCAATCAGACAACATGACGACCGTTGCATATATCAATCATCAGGGGGGAACGAGGAGTTCCCTGGCGATGAAAGAAGTGACCAAAATAATTCAATGGGCGGAGGATCACTCCTGCCACTTGTCTGCGATCCACATCCCAGGAGTGGAAAACTGGGAGGCGGATTTTCTGAGTCGTCAGACATTCCATCCGGGGGAGTGGGAACTCCATCCGGAGATCTTTGCCCAAATAACTCAATTATGGGGCATTCCAGACATGGATCTGATGGCGTCTCGTCAAAACTTCAAGGTTCCTTGCTACGGGTCCAGATCCAGGGATACCAAGGCGACTCTAGTAGATGCACTAGTAGCACCTTGGACCTTCAACCTAGCTTATGTATTTCCACCGTTTCCTCTCATTCCCAGGCTGGTAGCCAGGATCAATCAGGAGAGGGCCTCGGTGATCTTGATAGCTCCTGCGTGGCCACGCAGGACTTGGTATGCAGACCTGATGAATATGTCATCGGCTCCACCATGGAAGCTACCTTTGAGACAGGACCTTCTTGTTCAGGGTCCATTCGAACATCCAAATCTGGTCTCCCTCCAGCTGACGGCTTGGAGATTGAACGCTTGATTCTATCGAAGCGCTGGTTTTCAGATACTCTGGTTCAGGCCAGAAAACCTGTAACTAGAAAAATTTACCATAAAATATGGAAAAAATATATCTGTTGGTGTGAATCCAAAGGATTCCCATGGAATAAGATAAAAATTCCTAAGATTCTCTCCTTTCTACAAGAAGGTTTGGAGAAAGGATTATCTGCAAGTTCTCTAAAGGGACCGATCTCTGCTTTATCTGTCTTATTACACAAAAGACTGGCAGCTGTGCCAGATGTTCAAGCATTTGTTCAGGCTCTGGTTAGGATCAAGCCTGTTTACAGACCTTTGACTCCTCCCTGGAGTCTAAATCTAGTTCTTTCAGTTCTTCAAGGGGTTCCGTTTGAACCTTTACATTCCATAGATATTAAGTTACTATCTTGGAAAGTTTTGTTTTTGGTTGCAATTTCTTCTGCTAGAAGAGTTTCAGAGTTATCTGCTCTGCAGTGTTCTCCGCCCTATCTGGTGTTCCATGCAGATAAGGTGGTTTTGCGTACTAAGCCTGGTTTTCTTCCTAGAGTTGTTTCTAACAAAAATATTAACCAGGAGATAGTTGTACCTTCTTTGTGTCCGAATCCAGTTTCTAAGAAGGAACATTTGTTACACAATTTGGACGTAGTCCGTGCTCTAAAATTCTATTTAGAGGCTACTAAAGATTTCAGACAAACATCTTCCTTGTTTGTTGTTTATTCTGGTAAAAGGAGAGGTCAAAAAGCGACTTCTACCTCTCTTTCCTTTTGGCTTAAAAGCATCATCCGATTGGCTTATGAGACTGCCGGACGGCAGCCTCCTGAAAGAATCACAGCTCACTCCACTAGGGCTGTGGCTTCCACATGGGCCTTCAAGAACGAGGCTTCTGTTGACCAGATATGTAAGGCAGCGTCTTGGTCTTCACTGCACACTTTTGCCAAATTTTACAAATTTGATACTTTTGCTTCTTCGGAGGCTATTTTTGGGAGAAAGGTTTTGCAAGCTGTGGTGCCTTCCGTTTAGGTAACCTGATTTGCTCCCTCCCTTCATCCGTGTCCTAAAGCTTTGGTATTGGTTCCCACAAGTAAGGATGACGCCGTGGACCGGACACACCAATGTTGGAGAAAACAGAATTTATGCTTACCTGATAAATTACTTTCTCCAACGGTGTGTCCGGTCCACGGCCCGCCCTGGTTTTTTAATCAGGTCTGATGAATTATTTTCTCTAACTACAGTCACCACGGTACCATATGGTTTCTCCTATATATATTTCCTCCTGTCCGTCGGTCGAATGACTGGGGTGGGCGGAGCCTAGGAGGGACTATATGGCCAGCTTTGCTGGGACTCTTTGCCATTTCCTGTTGGGGAAGAGAATATCCCACAAGTAAGGATGACGCCGTGGACCGGACACACCGTTGGAGAAAGTAATTTATCAGGTAAGCATAAATTCTGTTTTTTTGGGTCTCAGAACCCACATGGCTCTTTGAGGCTGTAGAGACATAGAGTGAGATGGGCGGGGCCTATTTTCGCACCTCAGATGCGCAGTTGTTTTCACTCCGCAAGCAGCAAGCTCCAACTCCTGAGGGCCCTTGTGGATGTTTTGGGCCAAATCGAAGCTTTAACCCCCATATTTACTATCCCTGAGGGCAGGTGCTGGGGGTGTTTTTTCCGGATTTAGGCCTTAATTCAATCCGGTTTCCACAATTAAGGGTTAAATGTTAAATTTTCTTGTGGGGCAAACTTAACTACACATATTTAGTCTGCTATCAAAAATTTGAAAAATCTGGAGCATTTTAAAGCAGTTTTGCAGAACGTGTATGCTTTTTTTTCTCTTAAAGGCACAGTACCATTTTTTAAGATTGTTATTTTTTCACTAAATAAAGTGTTTTCATGCTTGTTTGTAGTTATTACTAGCCTGTTCAACATGTCTGACATTGAGATAAGTCATTGTTCAATATGTTTAGAAGCCATTGTGGAACCCCACTTAGAATGTGTCCCTCATGCACTGAAAAGTCAATAAATTGCAAAGAACATATTTTAGCTACTAAAAGTATGTCGCAGGATGATTCTCAGTCAGAAGGGAATCAGGTTATGCCATCTAATTCTCCCCAAGTGTCACAACCATTAACGCCCGCACAAGCGACGCCAAGTACTTCTAGTGCGTCTAATTCTTTCACCCTGCAAGATATGGCCGCAGTTATGAATACTACCCTCACAGAGGTTTTATCTAAGCTGCCTGGGTTGCAGGGGAAGCACAGTAGGTCTGGTGTGAGAACAAATGCTGAGCCCTCTGACGCTTTATTAGCCATATCTGATATACCCTCACAATGTTCTGAGTTGGGGGTGAGGGATTTGCTGTCTTAGGGAGAGATTTCTGATTCAGGAAAGATGTTCCCTCAGACAGACTCAGATATGACAGCTTTTAAATTTAAACTAGAACACCTCCGCTTATTGCTCAGGGAGGTTGAAATTGTGTAAAATGGACAGATTTCTAGAGGTTCCTGCTTACACTGATGTTTTTCTGGTCCCTAAGAGGATTTCGGACATTATTACTAAGGAGTGGGATAGACCAGGTATTCCGTTCGCTCCCCCTCCTACTTTTAAGAAAATGTTTCCCATATCAGACACCATGCAGGACTCGTGGCAGACGGTCCCTAAGGTGGAGGGAGCTATTTCTACCCTGGCTAAGCGTACAACTATACCTATTGAGGACAGTTGTGCTTTCAAAGATCTTATGGATAAAAAATTAGAGGGTCTCCTAAAGAAAATATTTGTTCATCAGGGTTTTATTCTCCAACCTATAGCGTGAATAGTTCCCGTAACTACTGCAGCTGCTTTTTGGTTCGAGGCTCTGGAGGAGGCTCTTCAGGTTGAGACCCCATTAGATGATATTCTGGATAGAATTAGGGCTCTCAAGCTAGCTAATTCTTTCATTACAGATGCCGCTTTTCAACTGGCTAAATTAGCGGCAAAGAATTCAGGTTTTGCCATTTTAGCGCGTAGTCCTGGTCTGCTGATGTGTCATCAAAATCTAAGCTCATCACTGGAGGGAAAGGCCATGCCCTTCCTCAGGATAAGACAAATAAGGTGAGGACCAAACAAAATAATTTTCGTTCCTTTCGAAACTTCAAAGGTGGTCCCTCTACCTCTTCTTCCCCTGCTGCAAAACAAGAGGGGAATTTTGCTCAATCCAAGTCAGTCTGGAGACCTAACCAGACTTGGAACAAAGGTAAACAGGCCAAGTAGCCCTCTGCTGCCACCAAGACAGCATGAAGGGGTAGCCCCCAATCCGGGACCGGATCTAGTAGGGGGCAGACTTTCTCTCTTTGCTCAGGCTTGGGCAAGAGATGTTCAGGACTCCTGGGCTTTAGAAATCGTAACCCAGGGGTATCTTCTAGATTTCAAAGATTCTCCTCCAAGGGGGAAGATTCCATCTTTCTCAATTGTCTGTAAACCAGACAAAAAGAGAGGCTTTCTTACGCTGTGTAGAAGACCTATATACCATGGGAGTGATCTGCCCAGTTCCAAAAACAGAACAGGGGCAGGTGTTCTACTCCAATCTGTTTGTGGTTCCCAGAAAAGAAGGAACCTTCAGACCAATTTTAGATCTCAAGATCCTAACCAAATTCCTCAGAGTCCCATCCTTAAAGATGGAGACCATTTCGGACTATTTTACCAATGATCCAGGAGGGTCAATATATGACCACCGTGGACTTAAAGGATGCGTATCTACACATCCCTATCCACAAAGATCATCACCAGTTCCTCAGGTTCGCTTTTCTGGACAAGCATTACCAGTTTGTGGCTCTTCCCTTCGGGTTGGCCACAGCTCCTAGAATTTTCACAAAGGTGCTAGGGTCCCTCCTGGCGGTTCTAAGGCCGCCGGGCATAGCAGTGGCACCTTATCTGGACGATATCTTAATTCATTCATTCGACTTACCAACTAGTCAAATCTCACACGGACATTGTGTTGGCTTTTCTAAGCATACGCTGTCTGCATTTATCATTGCACCAGCAGTTTGCGACCTCAGAGCAGGCGGACCAGTTATGGAGCAGCGGTCTTTGTTAAATCTACCCCTACGTGTTTTATTTATATCATGCACACATTGTATCAGGCTACCTGTATATGACAATGGACTCTGCCATACATTGTAAAGTGTTGTGTACAGTTGTGTAATGTAAAAAGTTTGTTTTTTTTATTCTGCAGTTGGTTTGCAATACTGGGTTTGTTTATTACATTTATTTTTTTAAATGGTATATTTTTTATCCGATTAATGGGAAAATACATACTACTAAAATCAAACATTGTGAGAATTGTGAATTATAGATTTTTAGCAAGTGATTCATTCAAAAATAATGTTTTATGTATATGGAAAAAGATGGATCTCATGGTTTTTACTGTAATGAATCATGCCACATGTATGTAAAGAGAGGTATTAAACACCTCTTGCCTATCCCTGTGGGGGTCAAAAAGTCATAGTCATTAAAAAAAATGATTTTCATTTTCATAGTATAGATTAACCCCTTATAGTGATTATCTGCAACTGAGCTGTCTATATTAGTTTTTTAGTACTATAAAGGGCTAATTTTAGTTTTTTAACCCAATCATGACAGGTGATACAAAAACTACGCCGCTGTCACTAAGGGGTAGATTTATCATAATGCGAGCGGACATGATACAATGTAGCGTATCATGTCCGCTGCAGATCGATAAATGCCGACAGCATACGCTGTCTGCATTTATCATTGCACCAGCAGTTTGCGGCCTCAGAGCAGGCGGACCAGTTATGGAGCAGCGGTCTTTGTTAAATCTACCCCTACGTGTCTTATTTATATCATGCACACATTGTATCAGGCTACCTGTATATGACAATGGACTCTGCCATACATTGTAAAGTGTTGTGTACAGTTGTGTAATGTAAAAAGTTTGTTCTTTTTATTCTGCAGTTTGTTTGCATTACTGGATTTGTTTATTACATTTATTTTTTTAAATGGTATATTTTTTTATCCGATTAATAGGGAAATATAATCGGAAATGTATTTTGACCTGTAAGTTACGTTATAAATGTAAATTTCGTTTTCACAATTTATATATTGTGAAACCCCATTTGAATTACCCACGAGCCGCCACTGAATACACCTGTGCCAAATGTGTATTTACATCTTCAAGAGATGAAATTATCTCAATAACACGCAAAACTGATCTCTTACCTACCAGTCTGAGCCTTCAATATGACTTCCTTGTGTTGGAAAGACAGTATTTACCGACCTTCAGGTGTGTCTCAATGGTTTATTTTCTGTAAATCATTGTTTGCTGCTCCTCTGAAGTTAGTAAAGGAAGTTAAATTTAAATTGATGTGATATAAACACCTACATATATAGTAAACAGTATCTAAATGATCTTTTCCATTAAAAAAAGCCTTATTTTTTCTGAATGATGCACTCAAAATGAAAAAACACAAACTGTAACTCTGTAATTATAATTTATATAAAAAAAATTGGGACAAATGTGTTCTCATGACTTCAATTTGTGGAATAGATCTCAGAAGACCTAAAATTAAAGGGACACTGAACCCAAATTTTTTCTTTCATGATTCAGATAGAGCATGACATTTTAATCAACTTTCTAATTTACTCCTATTATCAATTTTTCTTTGTTCTCTTGCTATCTTTATTTTAAAAGCAGGAATCTAAATCTTAGCAGCCAGCCCATTTTAGGTTCAGCACCATGGATAGCCACCAATAAGCAAGCATAACCCAGGTTCTCAACCAAAAATGGGCCGGCTCCTATGCATCACATTCCTGTTTTTTAAATAAAGATAGCAAAAGAACAAAGAAAATTTGATAATAGGAGTAAATTAGAGAGTTGCTTAAAATGTCATGCTCTATCTGAATCATGAAAGAAAAAAATGCAGGTTTAGTGTCCCTTTAAGAAGTGCTAACTTGCATAAATTGGGTTACAAAAGTATCTCTTAAAGTCTTCATGTTCGTCAGTCTATGGTAAGACAAATTGTTTACAATTAGAGAAAGTTAAGTACTTTTGGCACTCTTCCTAGATATGACTCCAAAAGCACAGTGCAGGATTCTCTATGAGGTTAAGAGGATTTCTAGAGTGATGGCTATAGACTTACAGAAATCTTTGGAACATGCTAACATCTCTGTTGATGAGTTTTCTATATGTAATCACTAAACAAGTGTTATTAATGGGACAACACCACAGAGGAAGCCACTGTCCAAACAAATTGTAGCAAATCTGTATTTCACAAAGAGCAACTAGATGTTCCACAGCACTAATGACAAAATATTCTGTTTTAAAGGAATAGAGAAACCAATAACATAAAGAACTGGTTCAGAAGAATAATGTGAAGGTACCATAGAACTGTCACAAATATAATTGCTCCCATTTAAAGTTTCATGTCTCACCTTGAATGTCAACAACATTGTCTCTGTTATGGCAGCTTACACCTTTTGGGCAATAGATGGTCAGCTTCTCTGTGAATAATTTAACTGTTCCCTTAATGTCAGCAAACAGCCTTGGAGGAGAGAACCAATGTATGATGTGGTGAGTGGCCACTACAAATACTAAATGGTAAGTACTCACAAGATTTAAATTGTAAATTGAAGCTTCATTAATCCAGCATATGGCAGATATTTGAAGACATCCAGACAGTTATTTAAATAATGTAAAAGCTCAGCACATTCTAGCAATGGTCTGCCTGTTTTTCAAGAGCAAATACAATTTCACATAGCTCTTCATAGTTCTCACTAATGTGCCTGTTTTTAAAGTCAACTCCTGGATAGGTATTTGTATGAAAGAAGACCTATTCTGCATGTTTATTTTGCACTGAATCAAGGCAATGAGAAGAAGACGACAGAGTGGAGAAACAAATGACACAGTTATTCTCAATATCAAAAATGAATATTCCACTGTAATCTTTCCTTTTTTAAAATACATTGTTATTTATAAAACATGCTCTGGTGGTATTCTTAGTGCCAAAAAATAATATTTCGATGTCTTCTTTATCTAGTGAATAGAAAGAATGAAAAAAGATGACAGTGATAACGTATGCCCTAGTTTAATTAAATCTGTTCAGTACTATGACCTAGTAAACCTGGTAGAAACATTTCTCACACTTCTGACACAAAAGGTGTTAGTTCGCACATCCTTGGCAGCTTTTTTTCAGAACCAGATTTTTTATAGCTCATATCACTTTTGGAGATACATTTTTAAATCACTTATAATAATTTAGTATACATCACAATAGGACTGGTGTACACAAAAGGTGCATTGGGATCTATGTGTAGATTACAAGACTGTTCTGTGATTTCCCATTCCCCCAGCCAGTAATGGCAGTATGGTCTAAATTTAAAAGAAATGTAAAGATGTGTTTTCCCAAGTAAATTCTCCATCACTACAGTGTTCTTCTTTTTTTTTTTTAATTGAGGTTATTTAGCACAATAATACTAATCCCCATGACAAATTAAGATTCATTTCATGTGCAGACTCAAATTATCTTATACTTCGCACATGCTGATGTAGATCACGCTCATAAGGCTTGGATGGTCCAATTAACTTCCCTTACCCAACACATTAACCAATACCTTAATTACCATACTCCTTAAAACCTTGTTCCCTTTTAATACCTGAAATAAACACACAACACCATGATTTGCCAATAAAAAATGGAAAGGTCACTTTTATTTAAGCTGATTTTGCATTGTAACCAAAATCAGTCAAGAGAGCCATAAATCAATTAATACCATTTCACAACCACAAATCAACATAAATGCCCAAGCATTTCAACTGAACATGGGTCCACGTTTCCGGGGTGGATGACCACAAAACACCCCCCCGTGGCGAGCACGAGGAATTGCCCAAGAGAACCCGCTTCACAGTCTTCCCAGCAGCTAGACCACCAGATCACGGCCCCAAGCCGAATGTGCAGCGGGATCCTCCCGTGTCCTCGATGCCCCACCCACGTGCCGGACCCGTTTTTACCGCCACCAAAAAGTCTCCTTTTTCCGCCACCCAACCTAGTGACCTTTCCTCACCTGTACCAGTTCCGCTACCATCATCCTTATGTCCTCCAGAAACTGATCGTTTCCAACCTCGTTCAGGTGTACTCCATCGGCCCGAAACAGCTCCTCTCTTTTTGCTGCAATCCGCGGATGCTCTAGCACCTTGCCTCCTATTTCCCTTACTATCTTCGCTGCTACCTGATTCACTCGCCTTCGTGACCTATATCCTGCCCTTTGCATATCTGTGTTGTGCCAACGCATCCTGGAGATTATATTGGACCAAATAATTTGCACCTGTGGTCAAGCAACCTTTAACCAGCTGATTACCTCTTTTATGCCATCCTCTAACTCCTTTAAAGGGAATGCGCCTATATCATTGCCTCTTAAGTGTATTATCAGCGCATCTGGGGGCCCCTACCTTCTCCTCGCCTGCTGTATAGTCACAACTAACTCGCCCCAGCGCATGCCCCTTTTTCCTAACCATCTTATGCTTGCTACCCTGTGCGCAAAACCTAAGTGCTCTCCTAAACCGGACGCCCTTGCCCGTGCCCAATGCACGTATTGCACGTATGAGTGTCCAACCACCCCTGCCTGAAATGAAAAACAAATATTCATTAACCTCCAAACAAATCAACACAAGAAACTTTTAAAACCACCATCCCTGCACGTGTATGTCGCACCTATTCCCCCCCCCCCCTTCTCCTTTTATTTCCCTTTTATCCTAATGCATGACCTAAATGCTCGCGACTTCCATCTACCCAAATTCTTTCTTTTCTTCAGAATACCCCTTCAAGGCCGCACTAGTTGCAGCCCCGATTCGAAAGGAATGTGGCGCGAACCGCAGGTGGCCCCAACCCAGCTTCTCTGTAACCATTTCCAACACCCTTTTAAATTGATTCACCATTAAATTAGACCCGTCCATGTGTCTTAGAAACAACCGTCCTTTCTCGCGCCTTACGCTTAACATCTCTTTTATCTTTGCCACTGGACATGTGCTGCCCCCAGTCTCCTTTATTGACACCCATACCCTTTTACCTTGTCTGTCTGTTTTCGATTTTCTTAACCGCACTATTATGTTACCCTCATATGCTTTTACATCGTTTACCCCTAACCCTTGCTCTCCGTCCGTCCTACTTTTTGCTATCAACTCCCCTATCCTGAATGCCCCTCAGAATGCCATAACAAATGCTGCTTTAAACAGAATAGCCTCCTCTATGTTCTTGCAAACCTCACCCAATACCATCACCATTCTTTCCAATCTATCCTCTGTAATTGGTTCCCAGTCATCAGACTTCTTAACCTCACCCATTTGCCATCCTTTTAAAACCTTTCTGACTATGAATGATTTTGTTATATCCTCCCAGCCTCTTAACTTTGCAAAGAAGGATACCCCCGCTATCGCAATTCCGACCTGACCTTTTTTCATACCCTTCATTTTTAAAGACCAAAGCCATTCCAAGAACCTACTTCTCTCTCCCCCTGCCGTACAACCCTTAAACCGTAACCACTGCTTCCAATATGTTTCATATGCACTCCAAGTTCTCGGTGCCAAAGACTTCTCCACCATTTTTCTTATCCCTTCTATGCGCTCCCAATCTGCCAAAGAAAGATGGGGCAGCTTTCACCTTCCTTTTTAGCTGCAGGCGCTGCTCTCCTAAATGCCTCCCAATTAAATCTAGACAGGGCTTCGGCTATAATGTTTTTATACCCTGGGATGTGCTTCGCTTTAAAACAAATATTTTTCTGCAGGCATTTCAGCACCAGGTATCGCAAATATTTTATTACTGGCATCGAGGATGCCGAAAGGTTATAAACTGCGTCTACTACTCCCTGATCGTCTGACCAGAATGTAATACTTGTATTCGCTAGCAAATTGCCCCACAGCTCAACCGCTACAACTATAGGAAATAACTCTAGCAATGCCATGTATTTCACCCAACCTCTCTTTTCCCAACCTGCTGGCAATTTGCCCGCGCACCATCTACCCTGCAGGTATGCACCAAAACCCGCACTTCCAGCCGCATCTGTATAAAGCTCTAATTCGCCTGCCGCTGCTGCCTTAGGCCATAGCCTAATCCCATTGAAGTCTGTTAAGAATGTATCCCAGACTTTCATATCTTCCTTCATCTCTCCTGTCAGCCTAACCATATGCTCAGGTTTTCTTACCCCTGCTGTTCCCAACTCCAACCTTCTCTTGAATATTCTCCCTACTGGTATTACCCTGCACGCAAAATTAAGTACGCCCAGCAAGTTCTGCATTTCTCTCAACACCACTTTCTTTCTCCCTAGCATTTCCCTTATCAATATCCACGCCTTCTCTATCTTCTCTTCCGGAAGCTCGCATTGTTCCCTCACCGTATCTATTGTTATGCCTAGAAAAGACAATCGCTGACTGGGCCCCTCCGATTTTTCTGCTGCTACCGGGACTCCTAATTCCTCTAGCATATTGACTAGCGAATCCCTCAACATCGCGCATGCGCCGCCCTTTGCTTCACCCACTACCATGAAGTCGTCCAAATAATGTACTATTCTATCCGAACCTGTCCTTGCTACTAACAACCAATGCAGGAATTAACTGAATTTCTCAAATATAGAACAAAATACCGAGCAGCCCATCGGCAAACATTTATCCACATAAAACTTTTTATTAAATCTACATCCCATTAGATTAAAACTGCTCGGACTTAATGGTAACAGCCTGAATGCGGATTCTATGTCTATTTTTGCCACTAACGCGCCCCTCCCTGCTTCTTTTACCATCCTTACTGCCAAATTAAATGACTGATACTGTACTGACGTGTCTGCCCTGTCAATCGCATCATTTACCGACCTCCCTTTCGTATATGACAGATGTTGTTGTATCATACGAAATTTGCATTTTTCTTTTTTAGGTACCACTCCTAAAGGTGATATTACTAAACCTTGTAATGGTATTTCATCAAATGGTCCCACCATCCTCCCCAATTTTATCTCTTTGTCCAATTTTTCCTGCAGTACCGCCGGTTACTCTGTTGCAGATTTTAAATTCTTAAATTTTTCCGCCCCATACACTTCATTTCTAACTGGTACCCCAAATCCCTCCATTAAACCTTTTTCCAGCAATGCCCTATCATCTTTATTGTCATAATTTGCTAACTCCTTTATTAACCTATCTACTCTCAGCGGGGTTCTGGCCATTCCCCATTGCTCCACCGCTGCCGCATCCCCATGAGCCACGAAAAAACTGCTTATTTCCCCCGCCACTCCTCCTACAGTCTGCCCCTGCATGGAAACCCCCACAATACCTGCATATGTGCCTGAATTTACACCCATTACCCCATCGCACCGTTTTTCATTGTAAGCCCAGCATTCCTTCCCTTCCGTTCACCCTGGCTTCGCTACTGTTAATGCTAATGGCCTCTGACCCACGATATCCGCTGGTTTTATTAGGCGCGTCCACATATCTAATATTTTTATACCAAACTCTTTTCTTCCTTTCTCCCCTAACTGTAGATTCCCTCTTCTAAACTCCCCATCATAATCCTTCCATGCAAACCCCCCGTAAGTTGTATAACACTCCGCTATCAGATGTATATACCTCAACATCCCTTTTACCTTTCCCGGATTTTCAGATAAAAAACACTCTGCATTTATCACCATCCCTTTAACCCATTCTGGAAATGATTGCTTCAGTTTTTTTACCCTTCCCTTCGTCACTTCTAGATTTTAACGCCATCGCTTCCCTTGTAATCTCAAACACATCCACATATCTTCCTTTCTGTGCCTTCACTATGACTTTTGCTTTTAAATGAGTCGTTAATGGCATTAGTTTTGTCCCTGTAACCTCGTCATCCGCGTCAAACTCTTCCTCACTACCGCCCCCACCTTCTGTGGATTCACTTTCAACCTTTTTCCCTTGCTTTGCATAAATTTTCTTTACAAATTTTAAAATCCTCCTGTTACCCTCCCCTTGCACCTTATCATCTTCTGAGTCCCATTCAGATGAACTGTCTGACCCCTTATCTATACAATACATGATTTTCTTACCTTGCTTCTGATAAGCCTTTTGCTCGCATTCCTTTTCCCTTCCACCTTTTCCGTTCCCTTCTCCTCCATTGCTTGCTCTCATATATTCACCATTCTTTCCGCCTTCACCCTTTGCGCAGTTTTTTGTGCTCCGCTCCAAATCCCTCTGAAAATCATTCAAATCATTATTAGTATATGCATTTGTGTTTGGCTCCTCTCTTTTTGATCCTGCGCCCGCCCCCCTACCCCCATTTTTGTACCTCTCATTCCCCTTTCTACCCCTCACTTCTACCCCTTGCTCCTCCTCCACCATAACATACCTATTACCCTCCACGTCCCTTATTGTCCTAGGCCTGTTCCTTCCTGACTCCTCTACTCTGTATCTCTTCTGCGGCCTCCTGTCGCCTTGCCCCCTGTTATACACATCCACCCGCCTCCCTTCCCCTTCATCCTCGCTCTCTGACCTATCACTGTACCTCATATCTCCCTCCCAATCACCCCTTCTCACTTCCCCTGGCTCCTTCCAATCTGACCTAACACTCTCCTCTTCTGTTCTCCTGCCTTCCCTTATGCCTGGCCCGCCGGGGCTCCGACACCTGCTCTCCTCATTCCACCCCCCTCCCCCCTTTCCATCTCTAATCCCCTGCTGCGGCTTACTCTTTCTCCCTTTTCGTGATCCCTGCTATCACTGCAGCTTAACCCTTGCTGCCATGGCTCCCCCCCATGCCTGATTCCTAACTCCCTCCCTCCTAAGCATGTCTCCGCTTACACCCCCGTCTCCCATCTGACAACCATATGTGACCTCCCCGCTGCTCTGGCCGTAATCATTACTCACTCGGGCCCCACCCTTTCCATTGCCTGCTGCGCGCGCTCGCCCACCCACCCGGATTACCAGGGCTTACAGTGACATGTTTCCTGTGCTTGCTGGGCCCCACCAGTGATCCAAGATGGCCGCCCAACTCTCGCGCGACCACGCCTTACCACTGCCTGATTACCTCTGGGTCCCCTCATTACTGGCCCCTTACTGCCGCTATCGGATCTTTTTGCTTTTGCCAACTGACCGCTACCACTAGCTGCCTTGGCCGAGAGTATGCGAGGGGGAAACAAACTCGCGCCATGTTTAATTTTAACCCCCCGACCGCTGCCGCTAGATACCTGGGGGAACTTACTCGCGCCATGTTTAACTTTAACCCCTTGGCCGCTGCCGCTAGATACTAGGGGGAACTTACTCGCACCATTTTTATCTTTAACCCCTTGGCCGCTGCCACTAGATACCTGGGCCAGGGGAACGGTGGGGGTGATAAGCTCCCTTGCCTCCTAAAGACTGCTGGCACATCTGAGCTAGTGTCTGAATCGCTGAACAGTGCAGGGTCGCTACTTGCTCTCTGCTTACCTCCTCTGGAACCATGTCTGCCTCCCTGTTCCCAGCCCCAGCACCTACCTTGTCCATTCTGACCTTCCTAGCTGGCATCACCTGCTCCACCAGCCCCTCCACTTGCGAAGGCCTGCTCTCCTCTCTTGCTCTGATCGTCTCCACCCTTTCTTTTTCAAGCTTCTTCAATCTTCTGTGAGCCTGGAGCGCCCTTGTCTTCCACAGCGTGTCATCTCCGTTCAAGAATTTCTTTGGTATCCTGCGATCCCTTGTCGACATCGTTCCGGTCTGCAACTTAACTTCCTCCTGCTGAAACAAGAAAAAGGTTAGTGTGGCTTACTTCCTGTCTCTACTCCTTTTAACACCTACCCCCTCTAGTGCCTCCTCTTTTCCTTATCTAACTTTTCCTTTGTCTCTGTCCCTTCATCGCCCTATTCTCCTACCTAACCTGTCTCCTGCTTCCCCCTCCTAACCCCCCCCATTAACTCTCTCATTTCCGTTGCAGGAGCCCCTAGCCTTAGGTACGCTCCTGTCGCAATTGCTGCTCCCTCCACTATTTATTCTCACAAAGTATTAGCGCTCCTGTTATAGGGTGATTTCATACCTCCCAATATTTGTGGCTGGGTATTAGGGACTTAGGAGGTTGTTTGGACATTAGTGTGGTCTGAGATAGCGACATTTACACACACTTATATGTGAAGCTGCAGCTCCGGGGATATCAAACATGGCGACAAGAGGGATCCACTAACCAGCTTGAGCTGCTCATCAGAGCCACTCCAATAAGAGCGAACATAGAATGGGATGCAAGTTGCGGCGGCATACACATCTCTTTGGGGGCCTCTGTGTAGGGTCATTGGCTGCAGTTCCAATGGCTGGCAGGTAGATGTGCAAGTTTTGTGTGAGGGGAAATCATGTAGGGTGAGTCATTAAAGGGACATGAAAGCCATTTTTTTTCTTTCATGATTTAGAAAGAGCATGTCATTTTAAATAACTTTCTAATTTACTTCTAATATATAATTTGCTTCATTCTCTTGATATCACTTGCTGAAAAGCATATCTAGATATGCTCAGTAGCTGCTGATTGGTTGCTGCACCTAGAGGCCTTGTATGATTGGCTCACACATGTGCATTGCTATTTCTTCAACAAAGGATATCTAAAGAATTGAGCAAATTAGATAATAGAAGTAAATTGGAAAGTTGTTTAAAATTGCATGCCCTATCTGAATCATGAAAGTTTAATTTTGACTAGACAGTCCCTTTTAAGTGACTGGACTGCGGGTATGGCACGGTTAGCTGTTGCTTGGAGTATCCATTTATACAGCTGAGCTGTAACAGATCTAACTTAGGATCGCTCTGCGGTTATACTCCGGTGTTCTATCAGATTTTGCTCCTTTGTCAGAATCTGCTCCCTCTGACTGCACATGCTCTGTATGACGTAATCACACTCCACATATGTTAATAGGAATGTGTGGAATGCGATTGTCAATCAGCAACATGGGACCAGATTCTGACAAGGAAGTTGCGTCAGATCTTGCTGCCCCTACGCATGCGCTGTTGAAATTTAATTCTATCACACAAATTAAGTGTATATTATATACTTCTCACGGTGATGAAATATGCGACAATGTGCTTTCATTGTTGTATTTTTCCTCACCGTGAAAAGTGATTGAACTTTGAGATATATAGAATATGCACTTTTAATTTGTGTAACAGTATTACATTTTAACAGCTAATGCGTAGCGGCAGGAAGATCTGACACAACTTCCTTGTCAGAATCTGCTCCCTCTGAGTGCGCATGTTGCTGAATGAAATTATCACATTCCACACATTCCTATTTAACATATGTGGAGTGCGATTACGTCATACAGAGCATGCGCAGTAAGAAGGAGCAGATTCTGACAAAGGAGCAGAATCTGATAGAACACATTGCAACACATGTGCCAAATGTTTTTTAGTAGGAATTGTTATTTGTCTGTGATGTTGATTTTGATTAACCCCTTTAATCCTTTGATACAAGGCAAGGATACTCTGAAAAGTGGATGGAATGTGGGATTAAATACTTTGTAGCACTCTCTGGCAGCCAAAGGATTAACACCATCTCCCAACTGCTTGGAGTGATGTGGATATCAGCAGACAGTTGTGTTTGGTGCTGTGCAGGCAGCAGTGTGCCAGAGAGAGCAGAAGCAGCACTTAGCTCACAGAACAGAACATAAGGTTTAATTACAGTTGAAATTGAAAGAAAAAAATAAAAGCAAAATAAGCAGCTGCATAGGGCCACTTGGGCAGCAATGGCACCTATATAATGCACTTTAACACATATATATATTATACACACACACACACACACACTGGCATACATAGCAAATTAAAAGAAGCAATTTTGTGGTGTGGGCGGAGCCATTTGGAGGTGAGGCTTTTACAAAGGGGTGGGGTCACCAATTTTCAGGTGATCACTGAGTTAATGGTGATTACCTGCCCAAAGAGCAGAGCTGGTTTCAGTACTTTTGTTGCATAAATCTAAGCTGCTTAGAATGGAAGACTTTTAATGGTGAGACAAATTAACATATTAACTGCTTGTGAAATATCACCAATTTGTATATACTGTAGGTTTAAAGTAACCTTTACATAAAACCTATATAGAGGTTGAACTATTCACCCTGGGTGACAAGGACCTGTTCACGTGGGTGTTCTTAGATACACCTGCTTAGATAATAACACACTAAAATGTTTATTAGTAGGAGTGCCTGTTATAACTTGGTGACAAATACATTTGGTTTGGAAAGTTTTTGTTTCAAATATGTATACATGTGTATTTGTGTGTCTTCAGAGCAGGGCACTCACCCTCCTGTTTTATTTTGTTCTGTTTAGTCTGTTTTATGTAATTATTTATTTGTATGAGTATATATCTGCGTGTGTATTTATTGTACAAGCAATTAACTAATTCCATAGATCAGCCCAGATTAATATATGTGGCCAGGCCAAGACAGTTATAAATAATTAGAAGGAATGTGAGTAAATAACTAGTCATCAGGAAGTGAATACCTCAAAACCAATCCAATAAAAAGAGTCCACTTATGTTGTTCGTATCGTAAATATTATCACAGTGACAACCAGTCACACTCTTGCTACGCCTCTAAAGGTAGTTAGACACTATATTAATACATGCTGAGATGTCATAAAAAGTAGGGGGAGCAGAAATAAAAACAAAACAAAAAAGGATCAGGAAAGGAACAGAGGATAACTAATTGGGATCCCAGTTGAATATCTTACACTAATCTATATGTACTTTATTATTTTTAGCAATGTTTGTTTAAACCTGTATCATCAAATTTGTTTTGTTTTCTTGGTATTTGTTGAAAAGTAAACCTAGACAGGCTCATAGGCTGATTTCTAAGCACTTGAAGACCGCCTCTTATCTAAGTGAAATTCATAGTTTTTCACAGTTAGACCACACAAGTTCATGTGTGCCATATAGATAAAATTGTGCTTACTCCCATGGCTAATATGCAAGTTCGTAAATAGCACTGAGATAAGGAGGCAGTCCGATTTTGCCTCCAGAAATATTTCACCACAATATTCCTTTAAATGAATGCTAGTTTGTAACCTGACTAGGAAATCTGAAAGCAAAAAAACTCTGAAAAGCTCTTAAAATCTCTATTTACATATGGCCTCCTATCCCCTCATTTTGTATTGTCCACATACCGCAAATCAGCCAGTCCTTGAGCCTACTTACCTCACATAAGCTTTACTCCTACTGATGGTGCCTCTCCCTCGGCACGTTACCCGTACTTCTCCGTGCCTCAACACCACAACTGTGCCCCAACTTCAATCCGACGCTCCATCTTTACAGCAGCTTTTCATTGCTGAACCTACATGCCCAGCCCTTTATGGTGATTGAATGTTGATTTAATGGCTAGTGGAAATTTTGAGCCCTGTATGTATGTATGTATGTATGTATGTGTGTATGTGTGTGTGTGTATATATATATATATATATATATATATATATATATATATATATATATATAACAAGAGTATTGCATTGAGCAATGATACGTTTTTTATTTGAAATAATTTTTATTGTCTTTTTTGTACAAACATGGATGCACGGGTAAAAACTTTTCACATCTTTTGTATATGTAAAACGATACAACATTTAATTTACACTGTATGTTGAATATCATTGGTCAGTTGCACCGTATTCCCCTGCGTCCTCCATCCCGTACATATAACAAAATAAAACCGAGAACTTAAAAGACCCCCTTCTTTTTGGAAAACCACCCCCCCCCCGCCTCCCCTCCCGGATGGTGCCGATGAACTTCTCTCCAAGATTATTAATATAATGAAAAGAAAATATGCCTGAGTATGTATCTTTCGCAAAATGTTTCAAGAATTAGTCTGGGTAATATTTCTACCTCATAGTTTCTCTAACCTGCTCGTAGAAGGTTGCCGTCACCCCCATATCATAGTCTATCAATCCTGTACTGCCACTGTTCGCATTTCCACCCTCTTTAAAATCCAATAAAACCAGACCTTTTGAAACTGTTCTGACTGTCCTTGTGACCATGCTGCTATTTCTGACAAATTATAAGTATCTTCTATTTTGTAAACCACTTCCTGCAAGGTGGGAGTCCCCACTTTCCAGTGTCTGGCGACACAGACTCTCAAGCATGTGCAGAGAATTCTGATAAGCCTGTGTATTGTCTTGTTAAATGGTCTCACCCTATCATGCAATAGTGCTTGTGTGAGTGTTATGTTCTCATCCAGCAGGTTCCCTATCATATCTGAAAGTCTCTTCCATAGAGTCTGGACCCTCGGCCAATCCCACCACATATGTCTGAATGTCCCTTTTTCGTTGCAACCTCTGTAACATTTTCCATTGTGCGCTATAACATAGTGTGCTGTTCTAACAGGTGTCCGGTACCATCGATACGCTACCTTGATAGCATTCTCCCTCAAATCTGCGCTAACCAACCCCTTACTGGTGTCCCACAACAAGTCCTCCCATTCACCTTTCTCCTTTACTTCCCCACTATCCCTTTCCCACCTTTCCATCAATGGTGACTTAGTCTGGCATTTAGCTTTTTGAATCGTTAAATAGATTTGGGATATCAACCCTTTCCCTCTGAATGGGGCAGTCAGCAATCTCTCGAGGTCTGTGAGTGGATAGGACTGCCTACGTGACATGAGTGCATTTATTGCAGAACAAAGCTGCAAATATAAATACCAATGTAGGTGTTCCGGGTCAATTCTCTCTTTAACCTGGTTGTATGTGAGTAATTTTGAGTTACAGAAGAAATCCATCACCCTATAGAGCCCCTTATTCTCCCATTTACCCAGTTGCCCTCTCGACTCCCTAGAAAGTAAAAATTTTATGGGTGTTAGCAAGGAGTCCTTCCTACACAGTTTCAGCCCTCTCGTGATTCTATTCCAAAGGCGGACTGCTTCCACAGTTATTGGTGACTTATAATCATTTGTTTTTATGAGGAACCTTGAGTCCCATATGATGTCTGCTGCCTTATTACTTCCCGCTAGGTCTGCCTCTATTTTTGGCCAAACCAGTTCGCAGTCCCTTTTCGCTAGGAGTACCACCTGAGCTAATCTCGATGCCTGATAATATTCAACTAAATTTGGAACCCCCACCCCCCCACCTGCCTATGTTGCTTCAACAGCTGTGTCGCTATCCTTGTCTTCCCATCTCCTCTCAAAAATTTCACTTAGTCACCTTGCAAGACCTCTAGTTCCTGCATAGGAATACTTATTGGGATAGCTCGAAAAAGATACATTAACCTCGGAAGGACATTCATTTTAATTGACATAAGTCTCCCGTACAACGAGAAATTACCCTTCCTCCACCTCCCTAAGTAATTTCTAATAATTTTATAAATAGGGGTATAGTTTATTTTGTATAGATTAGATACATTGTCGCTCAATTTAATCCCTAAATATGTTATGTAACTTTTAGCCCATGTGATTTCAAAATTTATCTCTATCGCTTTTTTGGTGTGTGATGGCAGACCAATGGACAATGCTTCACATTTTGTGTTATTAATCTTATACCCCGACATATCTGAGAACTCCTTCAATATCTTGTATAAGTGTGTTAACGAGTTCAAAGGCTTGGTTAATGTCAATAAAACATCATCAGCAAATAGCATCAATTTATATTCCGAGGATGCCAACTGAACTCCTGAAATGTCCTTCGAGTTCCTAATATACGCGGCGAGTGGCTCTATACATATAGCAAAGAGTAGGGGTGACAGGGGGCACCAAAGAAAAACAAAGTACTAATGGCACTGCACAAATTTACAACTTGGGGTAGCCTATTATTCTCTGGATCTGTTAGTATGATATATTTATATGAATCTATCTATAGTCCAGATTTACTGTATTGCAATACGGCTGAGGTGCTATGTACTTGTTGTGTGAAACGAAGATTATCAATCCTAGGATTGATGGATTGTACACCTATATAGCACTCATCCCCTAATAGATAGTGGCAAAGATTGGACAAGATGTGGGTGTCTTTGGAGGAGGGAGTGCGTGGGGATGTATTAAAATATTACCTTTATTGGTAATTTTAAAATAAAAAACAACAACAAACACAATCTACATACATACTTTATTAAAAACGCAGGATTGGGTCTAGTTGGATTATATCCGTTGTTCACGGAATATATTGAGTGGTTGTAGCATGTATTAGGAAAGACTTTAACTAATAATCAGTTTCAAGTCAGGATAATCTCAGTAATTATGTAATGTTCTGATATTTTTAAAGCTTACATGGTATTAGTAGAGCTACTTTGCTATGATATTAACTCTATTGTAGTATATGTTGTTTGTGACTCACAGTTCAATTCAAATTGTAATATTGGATATTTTTTTAGGCAACTATCCAATAGTCTCACCGAAATTTAGCCAAAATTTCTGTTAGTGTTGGATTATATTATTTCGTCAAAGAGAGAGAACAGCACTCCATGAGATAGAACAGAAGCTGGAATAAGTTCCATGCATGTTCATTTTTATTGAATTCCTCAGGGTGCCAGTTCTTTTTGCACACTACGCCCCTTCACAGAGAAAAAATATCCTGAAGCATATCAGTCTGACCCTGCCCAATGACAGTCCAGCGCCGAAATACCAGGCAATTCTTCTCTGAACAAGGGAAGCAACAACCCCAGACGATCGTTTCGGCCTCCTATGGGCCTCGTCAGTGAGGTGCAGTTGTATCTCTCTAAAGGCAAGTGTGCATGGAGTCGACGTCTGGATTCCCCATTACTCTTAGGGTGACCCAAGAATAATTTGCATAAAAAGTCAAAGAGAGAGAACAGCACTCCATGAGAGAGAACAGAAGCTGGAATAACTTCCATGCATGTTCATTTTTATTGAATTCCTCAGGGTGCCAGTTCTTTTTGCACAGTACGCCCCTTCACAGAGAAAAAATATCCTGAAGCATATCAGTCTGACCCTGCCCAATGACAGTCCAGCGCCGAAATACCAGGCAATTCTTCTCTGAACAATGCATGGAAGTTATTCCAGCTTCTGTTCTATCTCATGGAGTGCTGTTCTCTCTCTTTTGATTTTTATGCAAATTATTCTTGGGTCACCCTAAGAGTAATGGGGAAACCAGGCGTGGACTCCATGCACACTTGCCCTTAGAGAGATACAACTGCACCTCACTGACGAGGCCCACAGGAGGCCGAAACGATCGTCTGGGGTTTCTTGCTTCCCTTGTTCAGAGAAGAATTGCCTGGTATTTCGGCGCTGGACTGTCATTGGGCATGGTCAGACTGATATGCTTCAGGATATTTTTTTTCTCTGTGAAGGGGCATAGTGTGCAAAAAGAACGTGCACCCTGAGGAATTTAATAAATATGAACATGCATGGAAGTTATTCCAGCTTCTGTTCTATCTCATGGAGTGCTGTTCTCTCTCTTTTTTGATTTTTATGCAAATTATTCTTGGGTCACCCTAAGAGTAATGGGGAAACCAGACGTGGACTCCATGCACACTTGCCCTTAGAGAGATACAACTGCAACTCACTGACGAGGCCCAGCTTCTGTTCTATCTCATGGAGTGCTGTTCTCTCTCTTTTGATTTTGATTTGGATTATATTATTGTTGCATATAGTATTACATTGGGTATATAGATTTGTGTGACAATGTCTAGTTGTCTTACAATTATATTAATTGTGTTATACGTTTGTACATATATCTTGGTCTGCTGTTGTTGGAAATGTCATATGCTGGATGCTGTTTTTAGATAGACTTCTAGCTGAATTGAGATAGACAGTGTTGTCTATATAGAGTTTGATTTGCACTGGTCAGTCAGTTATCAGGTTGACCCCTGTATAGTCTTATTATCATATATTTGTAAATACGTAGGTCTGCTTGAATATCCTGCTTGTACCACCACAAGAAAGTTTGATATATTGCTAAAATTCAGTTGAATTTTAAGGGGTAGTAATATATAGTATAGTTATTGTAATAGCAACATACTTGAGTAACTTTTTGATTGTATAAAGTTGTTATTTTATTAATCTACATAGAAAATGTTTCTGACATGGTGTTCGTAATTGGCTATACAGAGACAGCACTTGACATGCTTTGATCTTGCACTGTTGCCCTTCAGACAGATCTAATATTATTTCTTTCACGTAATCCGTGTAATTTTTATTATAACAGAGTACTTAGGTAATGTTTCAATTATAACACATTGTATTAGTGTTAGTTAGTATAGATAATGTGTAAGATACATTGTTCATAATTAGCTATACACGACAACTGCTTGTCACGCTTTAGTCTTGTACTGCTACGATTTAAATAATATTGGTAATATGCTGTTCGTGATTAGCTGCATAAAGATACTGTCTGTCATGCACTGAACTTTTCTGGCTCTGCTTTGGTGTTAGATATAACAACTGTCTGAACAGCTTTTTTAGACCAATCTTCTATTGCAATATAAATTCACATAAGAGAGTTGTAGTAACGTTATCACCATTAGTCATAAAAGTTATTATGTTGAAATCTTACTGTGTTCGGTTCACTTCTAAGAGTTATAGCAGTCGTATAAGTTTGTTAAATTGCTACTAAAAAATAGCTACTATTTGTAAAGTTTACTTAGCTCTACTTGTACTGAATATTAGCTAGTTAATTCGTATTACCGGACTAGGTATTTAAAGTTTTTAGCGGCTTTGTGCTGATAATTAACTGAGTATTTGCGGTATTGTATATATATTCAAAACTCCATATTGGTAACCGCTTACTGAGCCCATGTTACAAGTGCCGGTTTGGTTTACAATAATGCTACTGAGTTAACCCCATTCTAAAGTTAGTTAGCTTAATATTGTGCACAACCATAATTGTTTTTTAAATAACAAAGACCACCATTCCTGCTTATTAAAAAATGCTAAATGGCATTCAACAAACAATTCCCTAACATGTTTCGCCACTAACGTGGCTTTTTCAAAGGGTACGACGTGGCCACAGAAGTGTCTTTTTATTGGCTCGCACTACTCCTCCTATTGGACATTGTTCAACAAATCCGATGATTCATTACAACGGACCAATCGTTGAATAAGAGACAGCCTGTATGTGTCAGGGAAGGAATGTGATTAGGTACGGCTGCCTTTTGATTCATATGTTATGTATAGATTTCGGATCTCAATGAGATATTATGATAGAAGGAATATATACATTTTTATTCAAAAGAAAGGGGAAAGAGGAGAATGTTAGGAAGAACAAGACCTTCAAATATCTGTTGAATTGTTCTTGAGAATAAACGTTTCACAGAAAATATTGTTTATGATTATTTCTTTGTGTTAGGATTTGCCACATGACAGATTGTGTTGCTAACGAATGATACACAGATATGAATTAATCAGTTTGAATCTTTATGTAGGAATAAGGATATGAAAGACTAAGCAGAAGAGATTTTCTGTCAGAATATGAGCATTGTGGTGGGTTGTAATTTAGAACTACAATATATTTATCTGAAAGAATTATGTGTACCTGAATAGATCATAAATAATACGAAATAGATGGAACACAAAAATTAATAATAATAAATAAACAGAGGCGCTCTAATGAAGTTTTTATAATTACTTTTATGATCCCACTGTTTAGTGTGTCATTGAATGGTAATACAAGGAATATATAATACGTTTTATTATCGAAAGCAGTATCGCTGCATACGTTGGTCTTGATGCAGGCAGTACTATCTAATATTTCTCATATAGAGTGATATTATATTGACTAAAGATAGTGTGCTTTGGAATAAGAGTCTTATTATGTTGACTCTATGTGGATCCCGAAATTGTATTAATTTAGAAAGTGACTGTGTGATAGCTCTAGGGAATGAGGAAATATAAAATTAAGGGGTCTGAATAATATACCCTATTTCTTAAAGTGATACAGTGCTACATAAAGTGTGGGTGAAAATAAATAAAATGTAACATCAAACTGATTTGTGCTATTTTAAGGTAGTAATAAAAACATAGATTACACCAGTGGTATTGCAATTGATGAAGGATTTGATACGGGTGATAAATAATTAAATATCTTCATAGTGATGTATGATTTGGGGCATTAGATGCAAGTGAAAAATGTTGAAGTGTCAGTAGTGAATGGTGGGTTTGAAGTCAATGTGAATAGTGAATGGTGAGTTTGTTGTCAATATAAGTATAACGTTGTACATGTTCAACAATTTTTATTATAAAATCTTCCTAGTATGAACAATTTCTTGTTTGAGTTAAATTTTTATTTTTCTGGATTACTGAAAATTATCATCTTATTTATATCTACAGGTATGAAAAATAATTATTATGTTCATTTAACCCATTGGGTTGTATGGAATTAAGCAGATAAATCCATCTGCTTTCATGTTGTAATAAGCTTGTTTCTTTAGCTCCACCTCTAATTCCAAGGTTAACTTTGTGTATACCAAAGCATTTTAGCCCTTCTGCCTTTCCTTGGTGGAATTTATAAAAATGTTGTGCTACTGATGAAATGACCTTCTTGTTCTTTAAATCTTTGGCTGCATTTCTGATATTGCGCACATGTTCTTGCAGTCTCGTTCGTAATTTGCGTGTCGTCATCCCTACATAGGTTTTGGGACACTTACACTACAAGACATAGATTACACCAGTGGTATTGCAATTGATGAAGGATTTGATTAAATGTTTTTTGTCAAATCTATCTGTAACTGATGTTGTTTTTTTCAGAAATTTACAGCTGATACAATTCCCGCAATATTCTCAAGAACAATTCAACAGATATTTGAAGGTCTTGTTCTTCCTAACATTCTCCTCTTTCCCCTTTCTTTTGAATAAAAATGTATATATTCCTTCTATCATAATATCTCATTGAGATCCGAAATCTATACATAACATATGAATCAAAAGGCAGCCGTACCTAATCACATTCCTTCCCTGACACATACAGGCTGTCTCTTACAATGATTGGTCCGTTGTAATGAATCATCTGATTTTTTGAACAATGTCCAATAGGAGGAGTAGTGTGAGCCAATAAAAAGACACTTCTGTGGCCACGCCGTACCCTTTGAAAAAGCCACGTTAGTGGCGAAACATGTTAGGGAATTGTTTGTTGAATGCCATTTAGCATTTTTTAATAAGCAGGAATGGTGGTCTTTGTTATTTAAAAAACAATTGTGGTTGTGCACAATATTAAGCTAACTAACTTTAGAATGGGGTTAACTCAGTAGCATTATTGTAAACCAAACCGGCACTTGTAACATGGGCTCAGTAAGCGGTTACCAATATGGAGTTTTGAATATATATACAATACCGCAAATACTCAGTTAATTATTAGCACAAAGCCGCTAAAAACTTTAAATACCTAGTCCGGTAATACGAATTAACTAGCTAATATTCAGTACAAGTAGAGCTAAGTAAGCTTTACAAATAGTAGCTATTTTTTAGTAGCACTTTAACAAACTTATACGACTGCTATAACTCTTAGAAGTGAACTGAACACAGTAAGATTTCAACATAATAACTTTTATGACTAATGGTGATAACGTTACTACAACTCTCTTATGTGAATTTATATTGTAATAGAAGATTGGTCTAAAAAAGCTGTTCAGACAGTTGTTATATCTAACACCAAAGCAGAGCCAGAAATGTTCAGTGCATGACAGACAGTATCTTTATGCAGCTAATCACGAACAGCATATTACCAATATTATTTAAATCGTAGCAGTACAAGACAAAAGCATGACAAGCAGTTGTCGTGTATAGCTAATTATGAACAATGTATCTTACACATTATCTATACTAACTAACACTAATACAATGTGTTTTATAATTGAAACATTACCTAAGTACTCTGTTATAATAAAAATTACACGGATTACGTGAAAGAAATAATATTAGATCTGTCTGAAGGGCAACAGTGCAAGATCAAAGCATGTCAAGTGCTGTCTCTGTATAGCCAATTACGAACACCATGTCAGCAACATTATCTATGTAGATTAATAAAATAACAACTTTATACAATCAAAAAGTTACTCAAGTATGTTGCTATTACAATAACTATACTATATATTACTACCCCTTAAAATTCAACTGAATTTTAGCAATATATCAAACTTTCTTGTGGTGGTACAAGCAGGATATTCAAGCAGACCTAAGTATTTACAAATATATGATAATAAGACTATACAGGGGTCAACCTGATAACTGACTGACCAGTGCAAATCAAACTCTATATAGACAACACTGTCTATCTCAATTCAGCTAGAAGTCTATCTAAAAACAGCATCCAGCATATGACATTTCCAACAACAGCAGACCAAGATATATGTACAAACGTAAAACACAATTAATATAATTGTAAGACAACTAGACATTGTCACACAAATCTATATACCCAATGTAATACTATATGCAACAATAATATAATCCAACACTAACAGAAATTTTGGCTAAATTTCGGTGAGACTATTGGATAGTTGCCTAAAAAAATATCCAATATTACAATTTGAATTGAACTGTGAGTCACAAACAACATATACTACAATAGAGTTAATATCATAGCAAAGTAGCTCTACTAATACCATGTAAGCTTTAAAAATATCAGAACATTACATAATTACTGAGATTATCCTGACTTGAAACTGATTATTAGTTAAAGTCTTTCCTAATACATGCTACAACCACTCAATATATTCCGTGAACAACGGATATAATCCAACTAGACCCAATCCTGCGTTTTTAATAAAGTATGTATGTAGATTGTGTTTGTTGTTGTTTTTTATTTTAAAATTACCAATAAAGGTTATATTTTAATACATCCCCACGCACTCCCTCCTCCAAAGACACCGACATCTTGTCCAATCTTTGCCACTATCTATTAGGGGATGAGTGCTATATAGGTGTACAATCCATCAATCCTAGGATTGATAATCTTCGTGACAGGGGGCACCCCTGCCTGGTGCCATTTAAAACATCTATTTGCCTTGAGATGTAACCCGCCGCACCCACCACCGCCGTCGGCCCTGAATATATTCGGTTAAGCACTTGTATAAAGGCTCCTTTAAATCCCATGGCTTCTAGTACTTTAAACATAAAGTTCCAATCTATCCTGTTGAACGCTTTTTCTGTGTCTAGTGACAGGAACATAGCTGGCGTGCCACTGGCCTTCAAATAATCTAGTAGAGTGATAGCTCGTCTAACATTGTCCGGGGCCTCCCTATCCTGAATAAAACCCACCTGATCTTGATGAATCAAAGAGGGAAGTATCGGTTTCAATCTATTCGCCATAATTTTGGCAAAAATTTTAATATTGTGATTTATCAGGGAGATCGGCCTGTAATTCTGACATAGTTTAACGTTTTTCCCTCCTTTTGGTATCATTATGATCTTTGCTTACAATGATTCCCTAAGGTAGTTCCCATCCCTCCAAGATGCCATTACAAAAGTTGACTAAGTGAGGTAGCATTTCCTTCCTAAAAAGTTTATAATATTCTCCCGTTAGACCGTCCGGTCCCGCCGCTTTACCAACTTTCAGATCTTTGAGCACACCTAAAACCTCCAAACTCGTTATTTTTTTATTGAGACCTTCCATGTCTTTCTCCCTGACAGAATTTAAGTTTGCTCCCTCTAGAAATGTAGTAATTCGGGTGGTGATGTTCCCTGACGCTACCTTCTTCCCGTTGTATAAATTCTCATAATAGTGGGCAAAGCTATCTGCTATTTTTTGCGGGTTCGAGGTAACCGAACTGTCCTCTGTGCATAACTTGGGAATTGAAAAGAATTTATTCCTTTCCCTCAGCTTATATGCCAGATACCTATCCGGTTTGTTTGCGTAAACAAAATAATGGGCTCTTACCCTCAGTGCTGCCCTAACGGATGCATCGTTCAATATTGTTGCTAACTCCCTCCTTTTGGTCGCCAGTAACTTGTATGTGCCAGTAGAGACATTACGCTGGTGTTCCCTCTCTAATTGCTCAACTTCCTTTTGCAGTGTGTCGACCCTAGCGGCCGCTAGCTTATTCTTAATCGATTTTTCTTTTATTAGTAATCCTCTTATATAAGGTTTGTGAGCCATCCATATCACTAGTGGGTTCCTAACAGACCCGGTGCAATGATACGTTTTTTTATTGGACTAACTATACATTTATAAGCAGGACCGTCTTTAACACAGGGCAAAAGGGGCAGTTGCCCTGGGCCCAGTCTTTGTTGAGGGGCCCAAGAATCCTACAAAAAAAAAAAAATTTTTTTTTTTTTTTTAGTTCATGCCAGACTGCTGATGTCATGTTCTCTGCTTATATTTATTTGTGAGAAACTGTGCCAGACCGTGCCAATGTCATGTGACATTCCAAGCTAGTGCCATGTGCTGTTTTAGGTGTGCACTGTGCAGCACTGAATGCTAAGCCCTAACTAGGCATCCAGTCAATCCAACTGCATCAGAAAAGGTTCTGCTGGGGTTACCACTTTTACCAGGTAGCTGCTCTGGTGATGGGGATTGTTTCTGGGTAGGGCTCACTATAGGCGCATGCAGCAGAAAGCTGGAGTGGCAGGCACGTGAGGATTTGAGCATCTGTGCAGCTGCACACACAGCTCTCTTCAGTCTTGAGGCTGTGTGACTCATCTCACACTGTATCCATGCAGCCTTGGGCAGCCAGCATCCAGTCTGCTGGTCCCCTTAGCCCTGCTCTTTCTGCTGTGGCTCTAAGATCAACTAACTGAAGTTTGTTAGGAAAACAGTGCTTTGTAGAAAGGTGTCAGTGGGAAGAATAAGTGTGTACACATGCCCCTCCCCCATGCAGCATTGTCTAGTGCAGGATGAGAGGGAACTTGTTCCTAGCAAAGTAGTGACATGTGCTGCTGTGGCTGATGTATAGTGTCATGCTGATACTTCATACATTAAGGTAAGGTTTATTTTTATAGTTTTTATTTCTCTCTGCTTAAGATTTTACAGCTTCCCATAGTAGTTCTACTGTTCCAGTCAGTAAACTTATATCTGTCTGCACCTCTATGTTTCCGCCTCAGTCTTTAACTTGCTTTGCTCCTGTTGGCTGCCCTAAATCTCTTTAACCAGCTAACCTCACACCAGAATCACATTCAAAAGCATATTAAATTAATCCAGAGTGGAGGAATTTATATATTTATTTACTTATTAGTACTGCTTAGGTCCAGTTTCACATATTGCAATTTTTTTTTAATGATTAGCCCAGCAGTGGATGATCCACTGCTGGGCTAATAATTTAAAAAATATATAAAATAAATATATAAAATAAATTGATTTAGCTGTTTTTTTGGGATATTGGGGTAGAGAGCGAAATTGCATGGGGGGGCCCAAGAAAATGTTTGCCCAGGGTCCAGTCAGTATTAAAGACGGCCCTGTTTATAAGAGGACAAGCTTTTGGAAGAATGTCTTCTTTTTTCAAGTCTGAAGCAATACTTGAAAAAGGAAAACATTCTTCTGAAAGCTTGTCATCTTTTAAATGTATAGTTAGTCCAATAAAAAAAGTATCATTGCTCAATGGAATACTCTTGTTATTTTGATATCTAAGTCTCTGGACTAATACGGATATATATATATATATATATATATATATATATATATATATATATATATATATATATATCCCTCAGTTTACGCCGGGGTTAGGTTCCAGAAGGAATGGTTGTAAATTGAAACCCAGTTTATAATGTAAGTCAATGGGAAGTGAGGGAGATAGGTTCCAGGCCCCTCTCAAAATTGTCATAAGTAACACCTAATACATTATTTTTAAAGCTTTGAAATGAAGACTTTAAGTGCTAAACAGCATTATAAACCTAATAAAATAATCGCACAACACAGAATATATACTTAAACTAAGTTAAATTAACAAAAACATTTGCTAAACAGCATTATAAACCTAATAAAATAATCACAACACAGACTTCACTTGCATTTTTCTGTTCAGTTCTTTCTATGCATTCCAATCTGGACTGATTTATAGACAGGAAGATCTTGTTCCTTTGAAATCTGCTAGATAGCTCAGGTCTGGTTAAACTGATTAATATCAGCTTGCTTGGCTTTGCTGCAACACAAGCGGACAGCTCCACCTATTGGCTATTTTAATAAATGCACTGCTTCTCAATGCTTTTCAGTAGCAGTCACATGACTGGAAAAAAAGGTTTTTATTCTGAAACTGTGTAAATTGAACCCTTGTAAAACGAGGGCCACCTGTGTATATATATATATATATATATATATACACACATTACCAGGTTTTTTTTTTTAAACTAACGCAGAGTATTCTTCAGTAAAATCATAATCAATCCATTGATATTACTATGCAAAAAAAATATTAAGGGAGTAAACATGTATATATTATATTACAAAATGACAATGGCACTCTCCCATTAATTTGTATAAATATTTATAGTTTATAATTTATTCTCTATTTGGGAGTGGTGCTTTGCATCAAAGATATATTGGATTCATTTGTGGATGAAAGAGTCCACTACTACAGTATGCATTCCAGCACTCTCTACCTAGACAAGTGAAGCAGAACAGATAAATTAAAATGTAACCTTTATTAAATTGTTAAAAATGGGAAAAATGAATAAACAATTATGGCAAATAAGTAATATGTATAAGGTGTGTGGTTATTGTAAGTGCAGTGTTGCATACTATAGAATTTGTACGCAATAATATAGTCATCTGCATTCATTGCAGCTTTCAGCAACAGTGTTACTTTATTTAACATCCACTGTGGTGCAATTAGAGTTAAGTGAATACAGCCATTATAAAAGCAATAATTTATTTACTTTAGACTCTATAATATAACCAATTTCTGAGATTCATTATAAAAACGCACAATAAGGATACTATGTTAATAATATTAACCATAAGAACTTAAATTGTGATTTCTGAGTACGATCCATTATCTGAGCCTCACAATAGCAGTGGGTCTGATTGCCTGACAGAATATCTTTATCACATGTGTTGAAACGCTACACTTTACCAGTACCTTTTTTTTACCACTCCTATGTCTATTATTATATGAGTCATTTGGAAATATTTTTCTACTGACACCTGTCACGTAAAAGGTGAAGTGACACATTGTATGCTAAATATATATATCAGTGACGTGCACTCATTGGAGGCAGGTGAGGCAGTGCCGCACCTGCCATTTGGGCCAAAAAAAAACAAATAGAGATTTTTATTAAAAAAAAAAAAAAAGTGAATTTTTTTTTTTTTGACTTGTCAAAGTAATATCACCGGTGGTGATTTGCAGGAGCAGCGCGGCAGAGAAAATAACTGTATGAGGCATCTCTCATGAGGCCTCGACTGTTCCCTGGGAGACCGGCTCACGCTCATCCAATCAACACTGGTGTTACTGTTGATTGACTCCCTGGCCCTGCTGCACTAGAACTGAGACGGCGGTTTTCTGTGCATGCGCAAGGGAAGAGCGGCGCGGCGGCGGGAACAACAGCCAGTCACAGAGTGCCACTCATTCCCTGCTTGACACCTCTGAGCCAAGTAGCGAATAGTGGAGGAGTAGGCTGCCCGACTGACTCTCTCACAGTCTCAGACACCGCATATCTATCGCTGCTGCCCCTGCCTGACCGCGAGGAGGACCTGTCGCTCAGCTCAGCCTGAGTGTCACCGCAGCCAGTAACGCACTCATCTGCTGAAGGAAGGAGCCGAAGTGGGGTCACACTGAGTCTGTCACACTCACACAAGTAAGTCATCAAGAATGACAGCCGTGTGTGATAGTGTGATGTGATGATCAGTAGCACTAGCTAGTGTACTAGTACAGCCTGCTGCCTGTAAACTAATATCATATCATATGTATATTTTTTATTGTGAGGCTTGGGGTTAACGTTGTATAACTTGTAAGTTGTACACTTGTAGTACAAGTGTACAACTTACAAGTTATACAACGTTAACCCCAAGCCTCACAATAAAAAATCAGTATAATGATACTGTAAGTTAAAAATATACTGGGTCTGGACCGGGTAGTGGTGGGTGCCTGCCTGGCCTGCCCCCCCTCTGCTTAAATTTGAAGTGCCTGTGTGTTACTGTGTTTTCAACTAGAAACACTCAACACTTGTGTTGTGAGTGACGCAGTCTGATCCTCTTATTTGCTTAGTTAGTAAATGTATTTTGTGTATGACCCGGTCAGTGTTGTAAGTAGTTACAACACTGACCAGGTCATACACAAAATACATTTATTAAACTTTCAAGTTGCTGGCTATGCTATCTATATCTAAGTATGTTGTTGTTTCACTTCCCAACTTTGGCAGCTTAATAAATATATTTTAATGAGCAGCCATCTTGTGATTTTGTGCTGTGCTTATTTGCTTAATAAATGTATTTTGTGTATGACCTGGTGGTCAGTGTTGTAACTTAAGTTACATTTATTAAGCAAATAAGCACAAAATCACAAAATGGCTGCTCATTAAAATATATTTCTTATTTTAATATATTTATTAATAGTAAAAGTTACACTACTGACTCAGTAGTGTAACTTTTACTATTAATAAATATATTAAAATAAGAAATATATTTTAATGAGCAGCCATTTTGTGATTTTGTGCTTATTTGCTTAATAAATGTAACTTACAACACTGACCAGGTCATACACAAAATACATTTATTAAGCAAAACTTGCAAGTTGCTATCCTAACTAATGGTATGTTCTCTACTTCTCTGGCTGCTTAATAAATATATTTTAATGAGCAGCCATCTTGTGATTTTGTGCTGTGCTTATTTGCTTAATAAATGTATTTTGTGTATGACCTGGTGGTCAGTGTTGTAACTTAAGTTACATTTATTAAGCAAATAAGCACAAAATCACAAAATGGCTGCTCATTAAAATATATTTCTTATTTTAATATATTTATTAATAGTAAAAGTTACACTACTGAGTCAGTAGTGTAACTTTTACTATTAATAAATATATTAAAATAAGAAATATATTTTAATGAGCAGCCATTTTGTGATTTTGTGCTTATTTGCTTAATAAATGTAACTTACAAAACTGACCAGGTCATACACAAAATACATTTATTAAGCAAAACTTGCAAGTTGCTATCCTAATGGTATGTTCTCTTACTTCTCTACTTCTCTGGCTGCTTAATAAATATATTTTAATGAGCAGCCATCTTGTGATTTAGTGCTGTGCAGTGTGCTTATTTGCTTAATAAATGTATTTTGTGTATGACCTGGTGGTCAGTGTTGTAACTTAAGTTACATTTATTAAGCAAATAAGCACAAAATCACAAAATGGCTGCTCATTAAAATATATTTCTTATTTTAATATATTTATTAATAGTAAAAGTTTACACTACTGACTCAGTAGTGTAACTTTTACTATTAATAAATATATTAAAATAAGAAATATATTTTAATGAGCAGCCATTTTGTGATTTTGTGCTTATTTGCTTAATAAATGTAACTTAAGTTACAACACTGACCACCAGGTCATACACAAAATACATTTATTAAGCAAAACTTGCAAGTTGCTATCCTAATGGTATGACTTCTCTACTTCTCTGGCTGCTTAATAAATATATTTTAATGAGAAGCCATCTTGTGATTTAGTGCACATAATAAAGAATTTATTATAGGCATTAGGCAGAGTAGTGGCCTCCCCCTCTGATGTAAAACTTTGTGTCTGGTCAGTGTTGTAACTTGCTAAGTTGTTATGCTATGTTCCTTCTTGTTCTCTGGCTGCTTACTAAATATATTTTACAGAATGAGCAGCCATCTTCTGATTTTGTGCACATGTCATTAATATATTATAGGCAGGAAGTGGCTGTCCCCTCTGATGTTAAGCTTTGTGTCTGACTCTGACCTGTCCTGTTCAGTGTTGTAACTTGCTAGTTGCTATGCTATCTTCTCTGCTTACTAAATAAATTTTACAGAATGTTTAGTAGCCATCTTGTGATTTTGTGAACACACTGCAGTAAAATATATTAAGGCAGAGAAGTGGCTGCCCCCTCTGATGTTAAACTTTAAGTGTCTGACCGTGACAGTCAGACACTTAAACATCAGAAGGGGCAGCCACTTCTCTTCCTATAATATTTAATGTGCACAAAATCACAACTGGCTGCTCATTATATTAGTAAGGGCAGCAGCCAGAGAACATAGCATAGCAAGCAAGTTTCAACACTGACCGGGTCATACACAAAGTTTAACATCAGAGGGGGACTGGGGAGGCTACTACTACTCTGCCTATAATATAGTAAAAATTAACTGCACAAATTCACAAGATGGCAGCTCATTCTGTAAAAATAATGTAGTAAGCAGAGAGCATTTCAGTAGCAACATTGAATTTGCAAGCAAAGAAAATAAAGTTAAATTCACTTTAATTATTTATTTTCTTTGCTTGCATATTCAATGTTGCTATTGCTACTTAAATGTTCTCGGCTTATGCTTACTAAAATAAATTTACAGAATGAGCATCCATCTTGTGAATGTTTTTGCAGTTTACTGTTAGGAATTTAGGATTAATATGTGATTTGCAGCTAAATATCTTTAGTTTGAAATTGGAATAGAGCTCCCCCTGTGGCAATCATTGTGTAAATTGGCCAAATCAAGTCACATTTCTTATTAAAGGGACATTAAACACTAAATACATGCTAGATAGAATGATGCATTCAAAGAAAAGATTAGTCCATGTCTGATGACTAACATGTAGATGTATTTTTTATGTACTCATGGAACTGCAGAGTGACGTTAGTGCACTGGTCTGGTGCTGTATCTGCTTTTTTCTTACTCATTTTGAATGGGTCAACTGTAGCCTTTGAAGGCTTGGCTGTATTACTCAACTAATGAAATTACATGGAATTATTAACCTGATAATAATTACAGCCCCCAAGAATTTGAATTTTGTATTGAATCATAAATGACCTTTTTTGTGTGGCATCTTAAAAGGGGGATATGTTGTAATAAAAAAACCTTGTTAAAACAAACTTCCATGGGGGGCGGAGCCTGGTGCTCAATGTGAATGGAGGTTTAGTCCTTAAGCTCCGCTGCACACTGCTCTAATATCTAAAGATAATGGGCTAACAACTACCTTAAAAAATGGCAGGATGACAAGGAAAGTACTGTGAACCATACCGGAGCAACTTTGAGGCCAAACTATTGATGGTGAGACCCGGCAAGTAGCGGGTGTAGAGAGGAACAGACAGAGCCGTCCGCCATCTTGGCCACGAGGCCTTACAATTACAAGCTGAAAAAAGACGCGGCGATCTAGACACTGAGCCGACTAGACTGGAGGCAAATTAACGGAACCGCAAGCTGGACTCGGCCACACAAGTAAGACCCACACCACCCGCTGTTACATAAACAATACAAGGAGGCAATAGAGAGGTTAAGCGGCTCCTACACTCGCACTCACCTTCACGCTGACCAGCTACGCAACAGAGAGAATACAAGCCAACGGCAAAGTGCCGATTACACATGAACTGTTATACTTATCAGCAGCAGAGCAATATAACCTCCGGAGAGCGGCAAAATGTATAAAAATTGAGAGGTCAGATAGATAGCGCTCACACAACTTTCTTGACAGCCATAGAGGTAAAAAGCAACTTCAGGAAGCTTGTATTTGACTGATAACTATCAGTTACAACCAAAAGACACTAACTGATCTACCACAATGCAGATAGTTATCATGGAGGTATGAAAACCGTGCTGTCTCTGCAACTACATATTCAAAATGTTGGTTTGCCAAAATTTTCCATAATTCACTGTACTAGTATGTTAAAAACACAACTATGCTTCATCTAACTTAACTTCCTTGAAACTTGGTACAAACTATGAAACCTACCTAAGATCTACACATATAATCCACAGTAACAGTTGTTGGAATAGACACAGATATATATGTAGCCTGGCAACTACAGGGAACTCAAGCCTTAAAGAAAGTAAGAAATATAGCTGCTTGTTTACCATATACAAACAAAGCTGACCCTTTAAAGGGGTGCAAGATAAACTGCTGTTATTTCTGGCGCAGCAAGTGATCAAAAGGCACAATAGACAGTTATATACCAATACTTCTAATCTGCAACAACTGCTATCTTCCTCTAAAGGTGCACATTAAACAACTAACATGGCGGCGAGAAAACAAACTAAAGCCTCACAAGGAATTAAACCGCCGACAGCTAATTTATTCTTTAAACCTGCACGAGAAAAGGTGATAGAAACAGCTAACAACACGGGAGAAGAAGATATAGACTCTGAAACAGACTCACAGATCGCTGAAGAGGACTCTATTCCGGTCACTAAAGCGGACCTAAGGTCATTGGTCTCTAAAAAAGATATTGATAAGAACTTTAATAAACTCTGGGAAAAATTTGATGCATTCCAAAGCACAGTGACTAACAGTCTGACAGAAATAAAGCAAGATGTGAATGAATTGGGCACTAGAGTGGCGGCTCTGGAGGACACTGAAACTTCAGTATCAGAAGAGTTATCGAATGTCGACCATCAGCTCATAGCACAGCAGCAGGAAATTGCTGAGATACATGATAAACTGGAAGACCTCGAAAACAGAAGCCGTAGATGCAATTTAAGATTAAAGGGGATACCGGAATCGGTAGCTACAGACGAATTGAACATCTACCTACATCAACTCTTTCAAGCGATCTCAGGCGAGGTAAATGACGAGAAATTCCAACTAGAAAGAGCTCATAGAGCGCTGCGCCCTAAGCCAAAAGAAGATGCACCCCCCAGAGATGTGATAATTAAATTCTTCAGATTTCAAGAAAAAGAGGAAATCCTTGCAGCAGCGAGGAAAAATCCTACATTTAAATTCCAAGGATCAGTAATCCAATTTTACCAAGACCTATGTGTCAAAACGCTACAAAGAAGAAGCGAGCTTAGACCACTTACCACACTGTTGAGAAAACACCAAATCAGATACAGGTGGGGATTCCCCTTTAGTCTACACATCTCACATAACGGTAGATCTTTGAATCTAAAAGAACCAGCTGAAATATCAGCAATCTGCAAGCAACTAGCTTTGGAGTCGCCAGAACTACCGCAACTGAAGCCAGCAGAAGATTCAACTCAGCAACTATCTCAATCTAATCAACCACGCAAACAAAGATGGACACAAGTTGCAAAGAAGAAAACCAAGACATGAACTCCCTATTTCACACACAACTTGGTAATCATTTGCCTGTAAGGATCTCGGAGGTAAAAGCTGTGAAATTTGAGAACTGTACGTTTTAAAGGTCATCTATTGTTACAGATGACTTGAGAGTTCATCTGGTCATGGAGGAAATAAGGTAAACTTTGAACTTTTTCTATGCCCAACGTTAAAAAACTCTTTGCTAGCAGTGAAAGAAAGCAAACACTGAAAAAGTGGACAATACAGAGAAGAAGGGGAGGAAGGGAGGGATTAAAGGTTTTTGTTATTTTTTCTGTTTTTCTCCCACATGTAGTTTCCATGTGTGGGGGATATCTGTTCTGTTATGTTTTTTATGTTTTCACTCAGTGTACTACAAATATTCTACTGAAAATACTGTGTAACTTGACTGTTCCTATGTCTGTTTTTGTTTCATTATGTCATTTCTTCTGCTCAAGTGAAACCTGTAATCGAGGAGATACTTATCTGCATTATCTAAAAAGGGCAACGGAGGAGTCCACAACAGCGGATCCGGGGGGGGGGAGCCCCGACTCTCAAACTGTAAGTAATGACTACTGACATCCGCTTAATATCACATAACGTTAGAGGCCTCAATACAGACATTAAGAGACGGACGGCGCTGACACAATACCTGAAAATTAAAGCTAATATAATATTTCTACAAGAGACACACTTCACCAAAGAAGTAATTCCGAAATACTGGTCAAGAAATTTTACCCAACACTATCACTCAACGACAGACCAAAAAAAAAGGGGGGTGTCGATACTGATACACCAATCCTTGGGTTTAGTTGTGGAAGAAACGATCAGAGATCCAGAAGGGAGATTTATAATAGTGAGGGGGAGGCAGAGGGATAAACAAATAACCCTGTGTAATATCTATGCACCCAATGAGACACAGATTTCCTTTTTTGCACATATTTCCTATCTGCTCACACAATGGACACAAGACAGGATCCTGTTGGGAGGTGATTTTAATATAGAGCTATATAAATTTCAGACTACAACCCAGACCAGACTGACCCAGAAACAACTAAGGCATAACTCTATGATTAAAAAAATAAGGGAGATCTTTCTATCCCATAATATTCTAGACTCCTGGGACACTCTTTATGGGAAAACGTTAGACTATACCTATTACTCTCCCGCTCATAAAAAATACTCTAAATTAGACTATGTTTTCCTAAGTCAGATTTGGCTTCCCGATTTGATATCCTCTTCCATCCATGCCTGTGCCTGGTCGGACCATTCCATAGTCCAAGTGAATATTAAAGACACATTTCAGATTAGCACAGCACGCTCCTGGAATTATGACCCTTACGTTCTTCAACATCCAGGTACACTTAACTCTATCCTACAAGCTATGTCAGAATACTGGACACTAAACACTGGCTCCACTTCTAACCCGATCAGTACCTGGGCAGCACATAAACCTTTTATTAGAGGATTACTTATCAAAGAAAAGGCGGCCTTCACAAAGACTAATAGATCTCAGATAGACTCTCTACAAGTTCAAATAAACACACTCACAAAACTACATCAACAGGGTCACTCAGAAACAGTGTTCCAAGAACTACAAGCAAAAAGAGTAGAATTATCAACAATTATGAATAGAGCATCTCTTAGGGCAGCTCACAGACTAAAAGCACATTACTTTCTATACTCTAACAAGCCTGATAAGTACTTAGCGCACAAGCTTAGAGAACAGACAAAGTCCTTCTCAATCCCACTCCTACAAAGACAAGACGGCACAAATACTTCAAACCCACAAGAAATAGCTGATAGCTTTGCTCAATACTATGCCCAGCTCTATGACGGGGAAAAAACGACACAAAATGACCGGACGAGACAGACATTACATAGATTTTTAGAAGAAGCCCAATTAACGCCCATTGATAAATCAGTCAGGGACGAATTGAATGCAGAGGTGTCGACCAGGGAGGTACTAATGGCCATTAAGGAACTTAAACCAGGTAAAGCCGCAGGTCCAGATGGATTTCCGGGTGAATACTATCAACTCTTCAAATCGACCCTAGCCCCACATGTTGTAACATTCTGTAATGATATTCTGCAAGGTAGAACAATCCCGACAGAAATTTTGCAGGCAAAGATAGTAGTGATCCCGAAACCTGGACGAAACCCAAAACTATGCCAAAGTTATAGACCCATATCCTTAATCAATCAGGATATAAAGATTTTCACTAAAATCTTGGCCAATAGACTTAAATTACATCTACCCACCTTGGTCCATCCAGACCAGGTGGGGTTTATATCAGGACGAGAGGCCCCAGATAATATAAGGCGCACAATCTCCCTGGTCGACTACCTAAACAAGACACGAACGCCTTCTCTGGTCCTGTCCTTGGACGCGGAGAAGGCGTTCGATAGAATAGACTGGGACTTCATGTTTGAGGTGCTGAACAAATTAGGATTTAATGGCCCATTTGTGCAAGCAATAAGAAGCATCTATTCTAACCCCACGGCACACATCAGGGCAGCAGGCTTTCAATCTAAAAGGATTGATATCCGGAATGGGACTAGACAGGGCTGCCCCCTGTCGCCGCTTTTATTTGCCCTATGCATAGAGCCCTTGGCAGCGGTGATCCGCTTAACCCCAGAAGTTCATGGTGTTTCGTTGGGGAAAGAAGAATTCAAAATATCTTTATTTGCAGATGACATCCTTCTTACCCTGACCAAACCATTGGAATCCCTACCTCACCTATACCGCATTCTGCAAGAGTACGCCGAAATTTCAGGTTATAAGGTCAATCAAGATAAGTGCGAGGCGTTAGCTATTGCCCTACCTACACATACTAAAAAGGTTATTGAAGCTAATTTTTCGTTTGAGTGGGCCAAAGAAGCAATTAAATACTTAGGGGTTAAGTTGTCAGACGATACCTCAGATTTATATAGATTAAATTATGTTCCTTTGTACAAGATAATTAGGAAAGAGATTAAAACTTGGACAGCTAGTGGTTTTTCTTGGTACGGCAGGTTATCAGCGGTCAGGATGAATGTTCTCCCAAGACTATTATATTTTTTTCGGGCCTTACCGGTCAAGCTCCCACTTCTAGAATTAAATAAACTCCAATCAGATCTGATTAGGTTTGTACGGGGACACAAAAAAGCCAGAATACCCTCACAAGTCTTACTACAACACAAACAACTAGGAGGGGTAGGGATGCCAAATTTGCTCAATTATTACCAAGCAGCGAGATTAGCACAGACTACATTGATGAGCAAAAAACAAAAAGAATTGATTTGGGTGAGGGTGGAAACCCTGATGGCAGGATACAACCAATCGGAAGATATATTATGGGAACATCCGAAAGATATACCTAAACTTACCAGGGCTTCGAAAATAACAGGGGAAATGATGACTATGTGGCATTCGATATCTGCTAAATTACAATTATTACCATCTAACTCACTAGTGAGGCCACTAAGGACACTGGTAGGCCCAGACTTTCAGGGACTAATTGATAAATGGGCAAACAAGGGGCTCTATAGACTTGCAGATTTCCTTCATAAAGGGAAAATAGCGACTCACCAGCAAATACAAGAACAAATATTACCAGATAAATTACATTGGTTCCTATACCTACAAATTGCATCTACTATAACTGGGGTTTTACCCCAACGCTCTAGGCAACAATTAACAACACTAGAAAAACTCTGTAGCGTTGATTCGCGTCATAAAGGAATGATCTCTACCCTATACATAACTCTTCAGACAACCAAACAGGGGCCTAAATCTCCCCTAATGGAAAAGTGGGAGAGAGATATTAATATAATACATTCCAAAGAGGAATGGGAAGAAATATTTAAAGGTTCAGGCAGAGGTATGATTAGCGCAGACTTGAAAGAGAACTGCATTAAGACTGTCTTTAGGTGGTATCTGACACCAGTGATTACATCGCACTACACTCAAACGGGCAATAAAAATTGTTACAGAGGCTGTAAGGAAAAGGGAACATACATCCACATGTGGTGGGATTGTCCTCAGGTACAACAATTGTGGGCTAAGCTGTCTGGGTTGCTGAGTGAAGTGCTTTCAGAAAACATTACCCTAACTGCGACTCAAGCTTTGTTAAATGAACATATTAAACCCTTCAACTCAGCCACGAACACATTCATACACATTTTATGCACAGCTACTAGGATATGTGTGGCCCGTTATTGGAAGGTAGGGGTACCCTCATGGGGAGAGGTTATGGAGAAAATCAAGACAATACACAAACTATCTGAATCAGCCTCATTCATACAAGCCAATCACGAACAATTTTTAAAGGTCTGGAATTATTGGATTCTGGGCGGGCACTAACGAGAAACAGAACAAAAGGATAGACACATAGACTTAGAACAAGACAGACACTATATTAAAGGTTGAGAGACGACAACTAACTGCTGATGACTATAGCTACCTACGGGAGGTGGGGCTCTCCCTCTACGGATCGGCAGTGGACGATATGGATGAACAGGCAAGTTGATGTTTGATGTTACATTGAGTGAGGGAAAGGGGGGGGGAGTTAACTATTTATTGTTGCAGTTTATTGTGGGGGAGGGACGGGGGGAAAAGTTTTAAGAAAACGTGTTAAAGCAACATGTAGAGTAAGGAGATGTCACGTAAATTTCCATATCTTTGGGCACTGATCTGCTACGTTCCCAAATCCATGTTGCTACTAATGAAAGTATGTTTAATCACACGAACTGTTAAAATTTACTGGTCTACATAACTAACCATCAGCTACTTTAGAGACAGACCTAGCTACCTTCAAACTTTGAATGTGGATCCATAGCATCTAACATAGACTCTCAAATGATGGTCTTCTACCGAGAAAGTAATGAGAAGATGTTATTTGTATGTGAATTGTATAAGGTGTGATATACTCTTTTTATGTTTTGCAATAAAAATTATTTCAACTAAAACAAACTTCCATTGCTGAATCAATAACATAACATACTATTTTATTTTTATGCTTCCACAATCATTTTGCTTGCTTCTCTTGCTATCCTTTGCTGAAATGTTTATCCCTGGTAAGCGCAGGAGCAACAAAGAACCTAGGTTCTAGGGGCTGATTGGTGGCTGCATATTGCATAATGCATAATGATTGTCATTGGCTCACCCATGTGTTCAGTTAGAAAACAGTAGTGCATTGCTGCTCCTTCAACAAATGATACCAAGAGAATACATTTTTTTGGATAATAGAAGTAAACAGGAAAGTAGCTTAAAATTGTATGTTCTACTGAAATCCTGAAGGAGAAGTTTTGTTTTTCATGTCCCTTTAAGGTAAAACTCAATCATTTGTGTTAGGTTTTTTTTGGAATGAACAGCTTCTGTTTGGACGTTATTTGCTGTTATGGATATTATTTGTTTGTGTTTGTTTGTGCTAGCTTGTTTCTGGACTACATTACTAGAATAAAGGACAAAATATGTAATATTCCTATTTATTATTGTATATCATTTATTATATTTCATTTTGTGAAAATCATAGTCAGGAGGAATGGAAAGCTAGCTAAGCAGCAGCAATGGACTACTGGTAGCGTAGCAGCTGTTGATTGGTTGCTGCACAATGCACATTACCTCTTTTCATTGTCTTATCTGATATGTTTAGCTCACACTAGTGCATTTCATTATGTTCCTACTAACACAAATAGCATTGCATGCATCATATGCATTATGCACAGTAGTCTGAATCATGAGCATAATGTTTTTGGGTTCTATGACTTTTGAAGATTATTCAGATGTCAGCTTCCATATCTCACTAAGGAGGACATGGATACACTGAAAATTTCTATGTGATCATTAGGCACAAACTAAAGTAAGTTATTTGCTGTTTTTTACACAATATGTTTCTTTTTATGTTTAAATTCACTTTTCTTTTTCTATTGTTCTCTACCTATAATTTTTCTTTTCTCTCTTGACAGGTGTACACTTTGAAGTTACCATTTTGAAATATGGAACATCTAAAGAATTTTTCCAGACTGGATTTCCAAGCAAAACGCGAAGTCATAAATAATGGAAGACCAATGCCTGAGCTTAAAGAACTAGTTCAGCCACAGAAAAATATCACAAGGTCTTTTCAAACAGAGTGGTATCAGAGAAAAGAGTGGCTGTGTGGCTGTGCTACAAATAATCGCCTTTACTGTTTTCCATGCCTTCTGTTCACCACTACCGACACCATTTGGACAAGTACAGGATTTGCAGATTTAAAAAATCTATCCAGGGGCCTCAATATACATGAGAAATCACTCAGTCACATCCAGAATCTAATAGCTTTTAAAACCTTTGGAACTGTAAGGATTGATGCAGCTTTGAACGAACAGAGAAGATTACAAATAAACAACCACAATGCTAAAGTAAAAGAAAACCGTGAGATTTTAAAATAATTAATTAATACAACTGTCCTCCTAGCAAGGCAGGAATTAGCATTTCGTGGTAACGATGAAGGCGCAAACTCTTGGAATCGTGGCAACTATGTGGAGGTAGTATATTTTATAGCAGAGATCCATGACAAATTAGCGACACATTTGGAGACAGTCACAGTTTTTACTGGATTATCTAACAGAATCCAAAATGATTTAATAGAATCAGTCGCTGATGTCATTAGAGATGACATAAAAAAGGAGATTGATGCAACCCCATTTGTTGCTATTGAAGTTGATGAGACAACTGATGTCACTAACAAATCCCAGATATCTGTAGTTTTTCGTTATGTGACAAACAATGAGTTGACTTGTGAGGTTAAGGAGGCGTTCTTGGGATTTGATGAAGTGATTGACAGACGAGCAACAGCTATTGCTAATTATGTATTTGGAGTGTTGGAGAAATACAATTGTTTGCAAAAGCTGGTCAGTCAGACTTACGATGGAGCTGCTGTGATGGCATCAGATCTTAATGGTGTTCAGGCCAAGATAAAAGAAAAAGTTCCAGAAGCAACATTTTTCCATTGTTATGCCCACAAATTGAATCTGGTGCTTTCGCATTCAGCAAAATGTATGCCTGAGTGTAAAATATTTTTTTCAAAACTGGAGCATCTTGTCTCTTTTTTCAGTCACTCCACCAAGCGCACCCACCTACTGGACGATGTGGTAAAGAAACGTTTACCAAGAGCGGCACCCACCAGATGGAGTACAAACTCCAGACTAGTGCAGACGGTCAACATGTACCTACCTGATCTGCGTGCTATGTTCGGGATTATAGTTGATGATGAAGAGAAATGGGAGGGTGACACCGCGTTGCTTGCTTCAGGATTTCTACAATGGCTGAATAAAGCATCAACCTGCTTCCTACTTATGGCATATGAGGAAATTTTCTTAAAAACTGACGGACTCTTTCTTATACTACAGAATAGAGTAATGGATGTTGCATTCTGCTGTGAGTCAATTCGGGAAGTAATGGCATTTCTGGAACGCCAGAGACAAGACTTTGACGCTTTCTATAAGCGATTTGAGGACAGATGCGTCAGATTTGGGCTCACAGAGAATGAGAGAGGCAATCAGCCTATAAGAGATGTAAGGAGAAGGATGTTTTATAATATTCTGGACAATGTGATTGTTCAGATGAAAGCCAGATTTGATCATTATGAGGAGCTATCGTTTCTCAGTTTAGTTGACTGTACAAAACTTAAAGAAATTGCAGAAAATTTTGATGACACCAAACTGCAAAGCCTAGGAAAATACAGAAAGCACTTTGATTTGCTTCGACTCAAATGTGATCTGGTGGGCTTATACAGTGCAGAAAGAGTAAGGACTGAATGCAAATCACCGTTCCAGCTCCTCAATTTTGTGATTGAGAATGATTTGATGAATGGTCTTCCAGAGGCTGTAAAATTATTCAAGCTGGTGCTCACAATGCCAGCTACAACAGCTTCTGTAGAACGATCATTTTCTACATTGAAAAGAATAAAAACCCACAGTCGCAATAGGACTGAACAGAGTCGACTTTCCTCACTGGCACTCTTGTCTATTGAGACACCTAGACTTTTAATGTTAAAAGCTAAAGACAAAGAGGATTTCTACAAGAAAGTAACCGAAAAGTTTGTTTTAAAAGAAAGACGAATGGACTTTATTTATAAATGAGACTCTGTAGGTGCCCGACCACAGAAAAGAAAACATGTCTGCAGTGCTACAAAAAAGTCCCAGTTTCAAGTGTTCATCATGATTACACCCCACCACCAGTTCGAATTTGTTCTATGTTATTTATTAAAGAGTTCTATTTTTAAAACAAAAAAGTTGTCTCTTTTTTTTCTCTGCAGCTATTTTGCAATACCATGTTCAATCATGCTAATTGCCCTTATGCAACCTGCTAATTTAATCGTCAATTTAAGCTACCACTATGGTTCATATATTGGCTTCTTCTCGGGCATATCATAGCCAGTGCCTCACTTGCCTCTGACCTCACCGCACGTCACTGATATATATATATATATAAGTATCAACAAGTAGGGACTGCACTCACTGGATTCAGTTCAAATAATACCTTATTTATTCAATGGTGACGTTTCGGGGTACGCAAACCCCTTCCTCAGACCAAACACAGTGCACAAGAAAAAAAGTGACTTTAAACCCAAATAAACCCCTCCCATCTTACATTCCAAGAAATTGCGCCAAAACCGTATCCATGGAGACCAGGTAGTTACCTGGCAACCATGTTACACATACAATTTAAGGCATTCAAATAACAGTGGTGTGATTATTACTTCCTAACTGTTAATAAGACAAAAAGAAACACCAGTGTGTAAACACTTATGTGTATAAAAACTGTGAAGACATCATGCTTAATATATACCTTTAAAATTCAGTATATCAAATCATATACAATATAGGTAAAATCATTTGAGTAAATATATAAACCCCTCTGCAACAACATAGCTTATATGTTCAAGTTTACACACTAATCAGTGTATTATTCGGCACCAGATAATGTTAGGCTGTTTAGAAACATAGTTACAGTTTGCATGGCTAAATGCAATTATTGCAAAGATGAGCTTCATATTTAGTGTTAGAGAGAATAAATGTTATCATTTAATATAGACATTTAACCTTTGCTCAGTGAGTTAGGGATTAGTGGAATGATCATATCGGATTAGGTATAATATTAGTTACTCACTGTATATTATGAATTGCTGCTAATCGTTCACCAGCTGCTGCGCTGTTCAAAGAGTCTATAGTGTGTCAGTTGGGCGCAAGTTACAGACTCAGCCAATCAACGGCTTGTTTAGTCAGCCGCATGGCTCATTAGCATACAGTGACGTCACCAGACTTTGCAACTAGACTCTGTAGTAGCGTGGCTAATTTGCATATTGAGATCGTACCTGTCAGAGCGTGATTTTCAATACTGTTTATGCTCAGTGTTTATGTGCTTTGTAGTGCTAACGTGGTGTCCTAATGTTGCAAGCGTAGTTCATAAGTTATATGTTGGAGCCCAACATTTACCTTGTATGCCATATGTGTGATTATAGCGGGACCGATTAGGGACAAAAAAATGTCAATCAGCCCCTGTTAGATCAATGCCTATCTTAGTTGGTTAGTCACATGTGTGAGTGTAATAATGCTAATATAGGACTCCTGTGTGTTTAGGTTTGATATCATATGGGACTGCAGGGAATGTGCCATCACTAACACTGTGTTCCATGTTTGTTGTATATAGGCAATATTATTATAAAAAGGTCTATCAGTGCTACCAGATGATACATGTTATAAGGGGTATATAATATCACTGATCCCTGTTTAGTGTCTATTCATCATGATATTCTGGATCAATAAGATAAGTGCCTAACCAAGATATGCCATCATAGTTATAATTGCACCTCATCTATTAGTCACCATATGTTAATATAACCCATACTGTGTTCTGAGTTAGAGGTAAAGTAAGTTATATGCCATGTGCCTCCCCAACCTAGGGGTATATTTAGTTATAGACCTCATAGATAATCATTGGTCTGTCCCATGACAAGTGGCAATCATGGTAAACATAGTACTTTTTACAACTATATGCAGTTCCTTACTCCAGCCCTTAGCCCAATTTACAGACTCTATCTTACAACCATTTGTGAAGGGAATGGACTCCTATATCAGAGACTCCAGTGATTTGATCACACTATTAAATACTTTGGAGGACATCAACAGCAATAATATATTGGTGACTATGGATGTAAGGAGCCTCTATACAGTCATCCCACACAGCGAGGGGATTAAGGCGATAGAAAGTACATTGAACCATCACCCATACATTGGACCACCAATAAACTTTATACTCAGCCTTCTGGAGAAATGCCTAAAACTCAACTATTTTAGATTCGAGAAATACTTCTATCAACAACTCATGTGGACTGCCATGGGTTCGAATGTGGCCCCTTCATATGCTAACCTCTTTATGGAGCAATACGAAAAGGAGACAATGGGGGTATACAGCCACAATGACATCATATGCTACAAGAGGTACATAGATGACGTATTCCTGATCTGGCGGGGTGAAGAAGAAGCCTTGACAAATTGGGTCAATGAGCTAAACAGCAAAGACTCATTGATAAGATTCGAAGTTAAATATGATTACCAACAGATTGACTTCCTAGATTTGAGGATCTACAAAAACCAAGATAAGTTATACACTACACTATATTCAAAACAACTGATAGGAACTCACTTCTGGAAGCAACAAGTAATCATCCACCCCATACACGCAAGGCCATCATTAAATCACAAATGATGAGGGTTGTCAGAAACAACACTGAATCAACAAATAGAGAACAGCAATTGGAACTGATGGCAAACAAGTTTCTACAACGCGGCTACAAAAATAGCCTGATCAAGGAAGTTATTGATGAGATTAAAACTGGCGAGACTCTAAATAAACCAAGGGATGAAAAGAAGAAACGAATTATCTTTACCACTACTTACAATAAGGGAAAGAATAAACTAGCCAGCAACATCAGAGAAAGATGGGAAATTCTGGAATCTGACAAATCACTTCCATTTTATGTAATGGATCCCCCTATCATGGGGTATAAGCGTGGACGGAGCCTGAGAGACCAATTGATGCTGACTGATCCACAACACTGTTATCAACAACAATGGCTGAAGACAAAAAGAACTGGCTGCTTTAGGTGCACGGGCTGCACCACATGCAGTGGGATGATACCATGCAAAATATTTTGCCACCCACACACCAACAGAAAATACACCATTAAGCATTTTATTACCTGCACCACTAGCCATGTAATTTACTTTTTGAGCTGCTGCTGCGGACAATTCTATGTAGGTAAAACAATTGATAATGCCCGACTACGTATGGCTAACCACAGATCGGCTATAAGAAGTGCACTGGACAAAGGCACTGCTGAACAACCAGTAGCAAGGCACTTTTTGGAGGCAAATCACAAAGTAACAGACTTACGATTCATTCTAATAGATCATGTCCCCCCCCTGAAGCGTGGAGGCGATCGGGATAACAGATTGCTACAACTTGAAACACGATGGATATACCGATTGAGAACCCTACATCCACAAGGCCTGAATATGTCAAATGACTGGCACTGCTACCTTTAACCCATGGAACATGGGTAAGTAGTTATGTTGATTGGGTTGGTAGTTTAGATCAGAGTACACAACCATGCCATAGTGGGGTATACGCTAGGTCTGACCCAATAAATCCCATTCATAACAATAACCATCATTGCACTAGTGACGGTCTTTGAACTACAGATTGAATTGAAGATGTGCACATATGGAGTGGGGTGAACCATGGGGACTGATCTCATATTGGACTATACTTTTATCCATACTATTGATGTGTGCCGCCTGGTCTAAATACTGGTTCAACACTAATTCAACTTCCAGTAACAATATACCTGATATTGATGTTCATACGTAATTCTGGCTATTTATATTGACTAACAGTCGTTTATGCTATTTTATAATGTCATACTAATGATGGAGTGCATATAGTTGTAAAAAGTACTGTGTTTACCATGATTGCCACTTGTGATGGGACAGACCAATGATTATCTATGAGGTCTATAACTAAATATACCCCTAGGTTGGGGAGGCACATGGCATATAACTTACTTTACCTCTAACTCAGAACACAGTATGGGTTATATTAACATATGGTGACTAATATATGAGGTGCAATTATAACTATGATGGCATATCTTGGTTAGGCACTTAACTTATTGATCCAGAATATCATGATGAATAGACACTAAACAGGGATCAGTGATATTATATACCCCTTATAACATGTATCATCTGGTAGCACTGATAGACCTTTTTATAATAATATTGCCTATATACAACAAACATGGAACACAGTGTTAGTGATGGAACATTCCCTGCAGTCCCATATGATATCAAACCTAAACACACAGGAGTCCTATATTAGCATTATTACACTCACACAGGTGACTAACCAACTAAGATAGGCATTGATCTAACAGGGGCTGTTTGACATTTTTTTGTCCCTAATCGGTCCCGCTATAATCACACATATGGCATACAAGGTAAATGTTGGGCTCCAACATATAACTTATGAACTACGCTTGCAACATTAGGACACCACGTTAGCACTACAAAGCACATAAACAGTGAGCATAAACAGTATTGAAAATCACGCTCTGACAGGTACGATCTCAATATGCAAATTAGCCACGCTACTACAGAGTCTAGTTGCAAAGTCCGGTGACGTCACTGTATGCTAATGAGCCATGCGGCTGACTAAACAAGCCGTTGATTGGCTGAGTCTGTAACTTGCGCCCAACTGACACACTATAGACTCTTTGAACAGCGCAGCAGCTGGTGAACGATTAGCAGCAATTCATAATATACAGTGAGTAACTAATATTATACCTAATCCGATATGATCATTCCACTAATCCCTAACTCACTGAGCAAAGGTTAAATGTCTATATTAAATGATAACATTTATTCTCTCTAACACTAAATATGAAGCTCATCTTTGCAATAATTGCATTTAGCCACGCAAACTGTAACTATGTTTCTAAACAGCTTAACATTATCTGGTGCCGAATAATACAAGTACTGATACTGATCCCGTCCGTTCGTGCTGCATTTCCTCTATAGCCATTGCAGTGGCTTTTTAACACTATATGTATTTTTATGTGGTTATGTACATGTACTAATAAACTTGTTAGTTCTGAATATCACTGTACGGATTAAGGCCTATACTTATTGTTATATAACTCTAATCATCCCCATACTGTGAGTGGACTTGGCTTTTACTTTCACAGAAACCATACTGTGGTAATACAGTTCCGGAGGGACTACAGGGGACAACTGGGAATAAGGGAAAACAGAAGGAGAGATCGTCTGTACCAACTTATACCGGTGTCTTATCTATACCTCATATTGATTGAGGTCAAATCACGTGAGTGGTTCTATTTACTTTGTTTTGCTTAACACAGTACAAACAGGCTTCACTAGGGGTGCCTTTCTTGTGCGCTTCTCTACGCTCTATTGTTATATATATATATATAGCACTGAAATGGAACTTCTGGACCGAATCCGAAAATCCAGGATGCACTTAGCTGAAAACCAAAAATGTTTTTTTTTTTCAGTTTTTTTTTTTTTTGCATAATTAGACTATTTTATGAATGAATCTGAATTGAAAACATGCAAGCCAATAAAATAAAATAACCACACTGTTATTGAAAGTAACACACTAAAATTGGACAAAAATATCTTAAAACAATAATATGCTACAAAATAATTTTACCAAGGAAAAAAAAAAAGCAAAAAATTATGCTATTTTCGGCCAAAATGTTTCGGCAACCAAATTTCGTTGCATCCCTACTTAAAACAATATTAAATATCAATATACTGTATTATACTGTATTTAGTTCTGTGTAACAGAATCAGATTTAACAGTATTTTGTTTTTACCAATTATCCAAATAAAGTATAATCCTAGAAAGCTATTATTATATGAGAAACAGTAAGTCAAGAAATTAACTCAAACAGCAGCTCTAGGCTAGCATCAAATTTGAAATATTTTACCGAAAATAACAGGCAAGAAAACCGAAATAGCCAAAAATGCCATTTTCGACCCAAAATTTCGGTGCATCCCTAATAAATAAATAAATATATATATATATATTATATTATATACCGTCCAAATTACAGTGTTGACCCTCCTAGAGACATCCGCCTGGGTGCAGAAATGTAATAAATATTCCTCCAAATAAATGCACTCACAGGTCTTATTAGAAGTGAACAAAAACCTTGTTTAAATGGAACGTTTTCGGAGAAATGTTCCCCTTCATCAGCATGAATATAAAGGAGACATTTGTTAAAGTATAAACTTAAAAAAATTCTTTACTTCATCGCTTAGTGAGATTAGATCTCCAAATAGAATCAAAAGCTTCCTACCTAGCTGATCATAGAGACAACCAGTCTGTTTTGCCCAGGGAAGGAAATGTAACCTTTTCTCATTTCAGTGTTTATTAATACACACTCAGGCCCATTTATCAAGCTCCGTATGGAGCTTGAAGGGCCGTGTTTCTGGCGAGTCTTCAGACTCGCCAGAAACACAAGTTATGAAGCAGCGGTCTAAAGACCGCTGCTTCATAACCCTGTCCACCTGCTCTGAGCAGGCGGACAGGAACCGCCGGAAATCAACCCGATCGAATACGATCGGGTTGATTGACAGCTCCCTGCTGGCGGCCGATTGGCCGCGAGTCAGCAGGGGGCGGCGTTGCACCAGCAGCTCTTGTGAGCTGCTGGTGCAATGTTAAATGTGGAGAGCGTATTGCTCTCCGCATTTAGCGAGGTCTTGCAGACCTGATCCGCAGTGTCGGATCAGGTCCGCAAGCCCTTTGATAAATGGGCCCCACTGAGTTCAATATACAATACCAAGACGTTTCGTCTGTGTTGAATATAGCAAAGAAAGTATCTTTAATCTGGTGTAAGATGAAATCCATATAAGAATTGAAATTTTAAAGTTTAAATAAATTGTCTAATTTTCATATAAGTTAATATACTCAGTACTGTATGAAAGTGTGTGTGTGTATTTTTTTTTTTTTTTTTAAATCAGCTTTATTGAATGATCAGACATCAAATTACAATCATTATCACACAGTGATATATCAAAGTGCACAGAGCTCCACATAGTTCAAAATAACATTGTGTTGTGCGTATCTTAAAGCATTATGAACATTATGTAATAACAAGACATCCGATCATTTTTTAAATCAGAAAAACTCTTAACACAGAAAACAATTTAATCATCCCAAGCCGAGTGTTTCGGTATAACTCTGTTGTATAAAATTAAACTGTTTGTAATCTAAGGATCTAAGTTTGCCATATATCATAGCTGGTTGATTATTCGGCACACTCAGCCTGGTCAGGTCTTTGTAAGGAGGTTGAAGAAGTGTTAAGTGAAGGTGTATAGGGGGAGAGATGAATAAGAGGGGCATTAGTAGAGGGACAAGGGTATCAGCAAGGGGGTTAAGAAGTTCAGGTCAGGGGGGTATGCGAGGGTCAGAGAGGAGGAAGAGGGAGAGAAAAAAAAAAAAAAAAGGGGGAGGGGGGGGGGAGAAGAGGGGAGAGGTTTCCACTCTTCACGGGTTCATCTCAGTAAATCGTGTAAGTCAGGTCCTGTATACTCTGCCGAATCAGCAATGGCTTATATGTCTCTGCCTTCCCAAATTAGAGTCATGTATTCATGCAGCTCTAGTTTCCCAGTTCGCAGGTAATGATACCTCTCTAGATTCAGGAGATCTCTTACTTCCCGTCTCCATTCGTCTATGCTCGGTGCCTGAGGCGACTTCCAATGTCTCGGGATGAGACTCTTGGCCCCATTCAACATGAGGAGGAGTAAATGGCGTTTGGCTACCATAGCCATCTTAGGGAGCTCGTGATAGATTAGGTAATTGGGGTTTGGTGGGAGGATCACCCGGAGCAGTCTGCTACTTTCTCCAAGTACTTCCATCCAAAAATGTTGTATCAGCGGGCATTGCCACCATACATGCAATATGGATCCCTCTTCTCCACAGCCCCTCCAGCACTCCCCACCAGCGTGGGGGTATATTTTCTTCAGTCTCTGAGGGGTGAGATACCACCTGCTCAGAAACTTGAAGTGCATTTCCTGCAATCTTGCCAATACAGAGGCTCGTTTAGCTCTATTAAAGATTGTCAGCCATGTTTTGGGATCGATCTCCACTCCCAGGTCTCTCTGCCATGCAATCGTGTAAGAGGGCAGCGCTGCCTCTCCTCCTTCTATTAGGAGTTTATATAAGGTCGAGATCAAATGGCGAGGATGGGTTTCTGATGTGCAGAGCGTTTCAAACAGCGTTCTCTGTTTGTTTAAAGAGTCTCTGCTCCCTAGAGTGCTGAGGTAGTGTTTAAGTTGGGTGACTCGGAACCAAGAAGTGAAAAGCTCCTGATCCCAATCTGCAAGATCCCTCTGCGTTTTCAATTTCCCATTTATTAAGGCGTTAGAGACCATTTTTACGGACAGTGGATAACTTGAGCCCGTGGAATAAGCTCTGTTGGCAATGCCATTATCCGGGTTTTCTCGAACGGGTATTAGTGGGGAAGCTGTGGAGGAAATATGACTCCCCGTCTTGAGTGCTCTATCCCAGATTTGCAAAACATCTCTAATCAGGGGGTAGTGCGCTATTTGGTCTGGGCGGGAGCCAGGACTAATCCAAGCCAGCGCTCCCACGTTCCCCCTCTGCAGGATCTCCCTGTCAAGGGCTAACCACGCCTTGTCTGCCGTTCCCCGGCACCATTCAACTATGCGCTGCAAAGAGATTGCTGTAAAATACTCACTCAGGCGGGGAACTCCTGCCCTCCCTCTGTTCCTGGGGAGGTACATTGTCCTTTTTTGTATTCTCGGTCTCCGTCCCATCCAGATATATGTCTCTATAGCCACTTGTATTTGGTGAATTAAATGACCTGCGGAAGCCAGGGGGACCGCTTGCATGACATATAGAACTCTGGGCAGGATATTCATTTTAACGACGTGAATCCTGCCCATCCAGGAGATGGTTTTGTTCTCCCACATCTTAACGTCTCTCTGAATATCGTCTCTGATAGCTTTATAGTTCACATCTACTATATCTGAGATTGATGGTGTTAAGGTAATGCCCAAATATTTCAAATGTTTGGATGCTACTTTTAAGGGGCAACCGGAGCTCTGGTTTAGGAAAGCTTCTTGTGGCATTGATATATTCAAGATTTCGGATTTAGAGAGATTAAGTGAGAAATCCGAAACCATGCCGAACACCTCAAATTCCCCCAGTGCAGATTGCAGGGACCGAGAGTTGTCTGCCAATGTCAACAGAACATCATCGGCATACATTGCCAGCTTATGCTCCAGTCCTCCTGTTTGTATGCCTCTGATATTAGGGTTGGCTCGGATGCGGCTTGCCAGAACCTCCATAACAAGTGCAAAGAGCAGAGGTGAAAGTGGGCACCCCTGTCTCGTGCCGTTAGTGATGGGAAAGGGCTCCGAGAACAAGCCGTTCACCCGGACTCTAGCGTTAGGTTTGGAATACAGGGAGAGGACTAAATTTATAAAATTTGTCCCCATGCCCATTTTTCTCATGGTATGCTGCATGAAGGTCCAATTTACCCGGTCAAAGGCTTTTTCCGCATCCGTTGATACAAGTACCAACGGTGCGGAGTCAGCCTGAGCATGTGAAATCAGTTGGATGACTCTGAGAATATTGTCACGTGCCTCACGGGCTGGGATGAATCCCGCCTGATCGGTACTTACCAGCTGTGGGAGGAGTTTCTTAAGGCGATTCGCTAATACCTTGGCCAAGATTTTAATGTCGCAGTTAAGCAGAGAAATGGGTCTGTAACTGCTAGGGTGATTCTCTGGTTTACCCGGTTTCGGGATTACTGAGATAAATGCCTCAAGCATTGAGTGTGACAATTCTGGTGTTTCAGATAACTGGTTGAATAGGCAGAGCATGCGAGGAACTAAAAGACCCGCAAATTTCTTATAGTAGCGTGTCCCAAATCCATCGGGGCCAGGACTTTTGCCTACTGGGAGGTCTCTAATGGCCGATAGGAGCTCCTCGCAGGTAAGGGGAGAATCAAGAGCTTCTGCTTCTTCCCCTGATAGGCATGGGAGTTCTGCCTTCGAGATGTAGTCTAGGATTTCCCGTGTAGGGGTCTGCTCATCCCCTAGGGCACCTTGTCCGGTGACACAATCACGTATATTATATAAGGACTTGTAATATTGTCCGAAGATATTAGCAATCGATTGCCCGTCGTTGTGTTTCTCGCCCTGTTTGTCGACCATCTCATAAACATAGGAGCGCATTCTCTTTCTAGCCAGTGCCCGGGCCAAAAGCTTACCCGCTTTATTACTATGTTCAAAGAACTGTTGGCGCAAAGTAAGTGCTTTCCTATGTTGTTCTTTCCGTAAATGATTCAGCAGGGCTGATCTAGCTTCAGACAAGCTCTCTTGCCTTTCCCGGTTGTGTGGTTGCTCCTTGTGGGCCAATTCTGTTTGGCTCACTTGTGCTAGGAGGGCATTATAGGTGTCTCTCTTTGCTCTGTGCAACATTGCGCTGTGTCTCATCAGTATACCTCTGACGACACACTTGTGTGCCTCCCATACCACTGAGTCTGCCAAAGTCTCATCTACGTTGAAACGAAAGTATTCGTTAATCTCATCTTGTAGTTTTTGCATTAGAGATTTGTCATCCAATAGGTTTTCGTCCGATCTCCAAAGATATGGTATTATCGGGGTATTGGGCCAGTCTATTGTACATCTGACAGGGGCATGATCTGACCACGTTATTGGATTGATACAACAATCCGTCGTGACTGTAAGTCCCGCAGAGTCAGTAAGGAGGTAATCTATCCTCGTGTATTTTTTGTGAGGGAACGAGTAAAAAGTATAATTCCTCTCTTTCGGATGCAGGGTCCGCCAGATGTCATGCAGAACCATATCCCTTAATGATCGTGTCAGGTGTTTAACTACTCTGCTCGGGGCACTAGAAAGACCGTCCGAGGTATCCATGGCTGGGTCTAGGGAGACATTAAAGTCTCCTCCCACATAAAGTATCCCTTTCTGTATTTCAAGGATCTTAGGCACAATTTTCTTAAAGAATAAGTCTTGGGCAGTGTTTGGGAAGTAGAGGTTAACCAGAGTCATATGTCTACCATATAACGTGCCTACTAAAATTAAGTACCTTCCATTGGGGTCTTTTAATTCTTGTTCGGTCTGGAATGGTGTGGAGTGGCGAAACAAGATCCCCACTCCGTTCTTTTTGGAAGGTCCAGATGCGAAGTGTGCGGTCGGGTAGTGTCTATTGAACCATTTAGGTTCTCTGGTCTTAGCGAAGTGTGTTTCTTGAATGAAAATCACATCTCCTCCCTGCCTATTCAGGTCTCTGGTGACGACCGATCTTTTCTCTGGGCTATTTAAGCCCTTGACATTGATAGTAACAAGATCGAAGGTATGTATCCTGGCCTGTGAATGCATATTAAGTTAAGGAGCGGATGGGGGGGATAAAAAAAAAAAAAAGGGGGGGGGGGAGAAAGAGGGGAGGGTAAGGAGGTAGGAAGGGAATAGGATGGAGGTTGTTAAGATAAAGGAGCTATTGAGGTCTTCAGGGAAGGGGAAAGAGGTGACAGTGGGAAAGGGAGTGAGTCTTAAAAAGGTGTTTAGTAGAGGGTTAGAGGGGAGATTGTCTGGTAGATAAAGTAGCGATCCAAGGTCGCTGTTTCTAGCTTCTAGGGGTAGAGAGTAGTAGGGAAGAAGAAAAAAGAGAAGGGGAACAATCTGTAAAACAAGAGTAGTTAAATAGCAGGAGGTATTAGCCCCAGAACATCTATACAGATTATAATTATGGTGATAAACTTTGTAAGTGAAATAACCCTAAATTATCTAAAAAGTAATCGTCAGAACGTGTGTGTGAACCAATTGCGGATAATTTATTTTTAACTAAAACGAGGTGAAGGGAACCTAAGTTATAGTCCCCACTGTCTGTCCTTTAATAAAGGTTGAGAAATGGACGTTCAAATTCCAGCTCTACTTCGCAGAGTGTTGGGGATACACTTGAGTGTACAAATGTGATATCTATGCATGTATACATTTTTTTTTTTTTTTTCCTTGCCTTCTTTTGCTCTCATCCCCCCCCCCCCCTTTTCTTTTTATATATTGAAATGTGTTATTGGGAGCTTAAACTGTGAATAAAACATGGCTTCTCATATGCTCAGTTCCTTTTAGTGTAAGTAGTTAACCAATCATTTGCAATTTCTTTGATAACAGAAAGTAAATGCTTTGTGATTTGTTACTATAGATATGTTGGTTATGACAGATTAGTTGCAACAAAAACAATTTACTGAAACAAAAACATCAAACCATCACAATGTTGGAGGAAGGGTGTAAGAACAGCTCCAGGGCTGGGCCCTTTGTACAGTCCAAGCATCAGTCCGTCCCACCCGTAGCTGCCTTGTCTTATTAGAGAAAATCACATAATTCCTTGTGTTTAGGTACATGAGCCAAGGGTCAGTAAGTTAAGGGAAGAGTGTGAATACATTCAGGTATAACTTTTATGTATATGCATTCATACATATTTAAAAATTTTTTTTTTTTTTTTTTTTTTTTTTTTTTAATTATATTAAGCTATTGTGATTGAAACTAGTAACATAGCATGGTATCTCATAAGCCTAATTTCCTTCAGCGTAATCAACCAATTATCCTGTTATTGTGTCTAAAGTAACAGAAAATGATTGCACTATATCACTATCACTATAAACGTGTTAGCAATGACAAGTTGGTGATAGTATAAACAAACATCATAAACCAAAATATCCCATTTGTCCCAGTGTTCAAGAGATTGCGAGTACAGCCACAGGACAAGGTTCTTTTTACAGTCCAAAGATCAGTCCGTCCCGCCTGTAGCTGCCCCCACATATTAGAGAAAATGACATTATTCCCTGTGCACAGATTAAATAAGCTAAGGGCAATTAAGCTAATGGGGGAATGTGACATTTCCATGATGCAATAAAGGGGTGGAAGGTGTTTTACTTATCTGTCTGGAAGTCTAGCTGGGTTGTAGTTTCAAGTGGAGGAAACTTTCCATTTCTGGGGTCTTGCAGGTGGGTGCATAATATGACAGTGGGTCAGGTCCCTTTGTGGTAGGAATCCAGATTGAAATCAGTGGCCATCCACACCTCGAGCCATCCCCGGTCCAGGATGTGCACGAGCAGCTGCTCCTCCCGGAGGTCTAATCTGCAGGCCGAATGCCTGATTGAAGGCGCTAAGGTCATCCAGCGACCTGAAGATGGCAGAGGTGCCTTCTTTAGATGCTATTATGCATGTGGGGAAGCCCCATCTGTATTGGATTTGCTGCTCCTTGAGAATGGAAGTAATATAGCGTAAGTCTCGCCTCTTTTGAAGTGTAGCAGGACATAAATCTGTATAAATTTGAATCTCTGTGCCCTCAAATATTAGGGGGTGTTTGTTCCTGGAATGCTTTAGAATGTCTTCTTTGTCCTTGTATGAGAGTAATTTAATAATGATATCCCTAGGAGGGGCTCTGGCTGGTGGCTTGGGTCTGAGCGCCCTGTGTGCTCTTTCAACTGGGATCTCAGCTGTATTAGGAGTGTTTTTCAGATATTTAAACAGTTCTTGTATATATTGATTTAAGTCAGGCGGATTAACTGTCTCAGGTACTCCACGGAGCCTCAGGTTATTACGCCTGCTCCTGTTTTCTAAATCCTCTATTCTGTCTGTGAGGCTTTGTACTGTTGTATCTTGAGACTGTATACTACTAGCTTGTTGTTGCAGGTCAGATCTGAGTTCTTCCTGTACTTCCTCCATTTGTGTGACCCTGTGATCCACTGCAGCTATATCTTTTTTAAGTTCCCCAAATAACATTTTCACATCCATCATTGCTTCTTTAATGTCATTTTTGGAAGATAGGTGCCTAATATCTTCTTTGGTAACATAACTAGAGAAAATGTGGTCTGCACTAGAAGTTTGCACAGCTGCAGTCTGTTTGCTGGATTCAGTGGCCTCCCTTGTGGTATTTGTTTGGGTATCAGCTGCAATAAGGTAGTTCTCCAAACTAGAGGACTGAGAGCCCTTAGTTGTTTTTGCAAGTCGTTTCTGGGACATACTGATAATAGGAAGGTAATCTCACTATACACCTGATTGCCTGATAAGCTTCTTGTGTGAGAGAGGCAGGCCTCGTGGGTAATATATTATTCTTTATTATCCTCTTCCCCCACTCTAGGAGCCTATTCTTTCAATGAGGGAACAATGCAGCCCTGCGGTTAGGGATTTTGTCACCCTGAGGTCTAATGCAGATTACACACACTAGCCGTCCCACTCCTCCTGGGCCCTGTTATTATTTGGTGTTCTCACCTGCTCTGCTTTGGTGCGGTTCCACCGGGACAAGGCAGCTCTTCAAAGTGCACCTCCCGGGCCTCCAATCTCTCTGTCGCACTTGGTTGGTGTTCAGGCTGTTTCTCCCAGCTTCTCTGTTTTTTAACCGGTCTCTGGGTTAGTGTGCGTGTGGCTAGGGAAGGGCCGCCGCACCACTCAGTGAGCCGTAGTGTAGCAGGCTTGTGTTGTATGCCGGTGTGATGTTCCCGGCACAAGGCGACCTCCGGCAGGATGCAAGACAGTCCCCGGTTCCGGGCGATATATGCCCGCGGGCAGGCAGCAGTGTAATCACTTCGCGGTAAAACTCCGCGCACAAGGCCTCACAGTTTGTCTTCACCCAGGGGGGGGTCTTTCTGATAGTAAGCGGTCTTCTTCTTCAAATGTTATTATCCGCTTGGGTTCAGGATTCGTTATGTAGCGGAATTGGGGTTCTGACAGGCTTTGGGTTATTCAGGCTTTTCACATAGATGCACTGGGGCTTCAGAGCTAACTTAGCAAGCGGCCATCTACAAGTGCGGCCAAGCTCCGCCCCCCCCCCCCCGTGTGTGTATTTTTATATATATATATATATATATATATATATATATATATATATATATATATATATATATATATATAAGTCTCGGAGATATATCACGTTACACACTTTATTAAATATGAAGTAAATTAAATAAGTAACTGTCTTGATATTTAAAATGTTTGACCAACAACATTTTTTATTTTCAGAAATCTGATGTACCAATGTGGTTCTGAAATGACCCTTACCTAGATATAATTTGTACTATGAAGCTTATCATAATTATGTCTTTATGCACTCAAAATTAAAGAAATGTGGTGTGCACTAAATATGAAATATATTTATATTAAATGGAATAAAAATCAAATATAAATAAATCTAATTAGTTCCGTCAGAATTCAACTTCTAATATTATGTATGTTATGACATAGATAATGACTTCAATGTGTGACAATATAATATCAGAATACTAATGAAATGATAATATTTAAATTTCCTGTAGTACTTATCAATATAAATTACTGAAAATATTAAATTATATTACTAAATCACCAAATAGAAATGACTCTTAAATTCATCCCTTGATAACCCTATAAATAGGAAATTGTCTGGGAGTATAAATTAAATATGTATATTTGTATTATATATATATTGGCAGATATACAATTACAATCTAATCTTAAATATATAAATATACTACTCAGTCAAATTAAATGGGCCATATAACTGTGACCCAATATTTTATTAAAACCATGAAATCATAGGTGTATGTTAAGGAACATTTAGAAAATGCTATTTGGAGTAGCATTAAATATTTTGCTAATAAAAACTCCATTCAAGGGCCTGCCCCCCGGTGGTTGATCCGAGAAATGCAGCCAAATACGTTCGCCAAAGTTATCAAGAAAGCTGTCAAGAAGCCGCGCACCAAGTACGGAGCGATGAGCAGCGGACTGTTGTTAACTGACAGTCATCGATCTCGCTGCTCATCGGCTTCTTCGCAGCTTTCTTGCTACCCTGTCACTAAGCACCCACACTATACTATATTGTTTTACCCCCTAAACCGCCGCTCACAGACCCCGCCGCAACTAAATAAACTTATTAACCCCTAAACCGCTGCTCCTGGACCCCTCCGCAACTATAATAAATATATTAACCCCTAAACCGCCGCTCCCGGACCCCGCCGCCACTATAATATATGAACCCCTAAACCACCGCTCCGGGACCCCACCGCTACCTACATTATACCTATTAACCCCTAATCTGCCGCTCCCTATACGACGTCACCTACATAAAGTTATTAACCCTTATCTTGCCGATCCTGGACCCCACCGCAAATAAATTAAATGTTTAACCCCTAAACCGCCGCACCCGGAGCCCTCCGCCACCTACATTACATTTAGTAACCCCTATCCTGCCCCCCCTACACCGCCGCCACTTACATTACATTGATTAACCCCTAAATCTACCCCCCCTACACCGCCGCCACTATATTAAATGAATTAACCCCCAAACCTAAGTCTAACCCTAACATCCCCTAACTTAAATATTATTTAAATTAATCTAAATAAATATTCCTATATTTAAATAAATTATTCCTATTTAAAACTAAATACTTACCTATAAAATAAACCCTAAGATAGCTACAATATAATTAATAATTACATTATAGTTATTTTAGGGTTTATTTTTATTTTACAGGCAACTTTGTATTTATTTTAACTAGGTATAATAGCTATTAAATAGTTATTAACTATTTAATAACTACCTAGCTAAAATAAATACAAAATTACCTGTAAAATAAATCCTAACCTAAGTTACAATAACACCGAACACTACACTATCATTAAATAACTACAATTACCTAACATTAAATAAAATTAACTAAAAATAACTAAAGTACAAAAAAACAAAACTCTAAATTACAGAAAATAAAAAAAATTACAAGAATTTTAACCTAATTACACCTAATCTAAGCCCCCTAATAAAATATAAAAGCCCCCAAAATAATAAAATTCCCTACCCTAAACTAAATTACAAATAGCCCTTAAAAGGGCCTTTTGCGGGGCATTGCCCCAAAGTAATCAGCTATTTTACCAGCCCTTAAAAGGGCCTTTTGCGGGGCATTGCCCCAAAGTAATCCGCTCTTTTACCTGTAACAAAAAGAAATACAACCCCCCCAACATTAAAACCCACCACCCACACACCCCTACTCTAAAACCCACCCAATCCCCCCTTAAAAAACCTAACACTACCCCCTTGAAGATCACCCTACCTTGATCCGTCTTCACTCAGCCAGGCACAAGCGGCCATCCGATACGTCCAGAAGTCTTCATCGAATCCGGGCAGAAGAGGTGCTCCAAGCGGCAGATGTCTTCATCCAAGCTTCATCTTCTATCTTCAATCAACTGGAGCGGAGCCATCTTGAATCCAGCCGACGCGGAGCCATCCTCTTCTTCCGATGTCCTAACACTGAATGAAGGTTCCTTTAAATGACGTCATCCAAGATTGCGTCCCTCGAATTCCGATAGGATTCTATCAGCCAATCGGAATTAAGGTAGGAAAAATCTGATTGGCTGATGTAATACCTTGTTTTGAATTCCTTCCCAAAACTCTATCGAAAGTCTATTTGGCGCATAGATATTGCAGATTGTAAATTTTATGTTCTTAACAATTATTTGGAGTAGAATAAACCGGGCTGCGGCATCAATCTCTATTTTGATAATCTTATAGTCTAGTTGTTTATGCAACAATACCACCACTCCACATTTTTTTTTTTTTATTTAAATTTTCTTTTTTTATTGAAGAAACATAATTCACTTTCATGCATGGCGAATAAAGATACAAACCGTATCACAAAAATGAGCATCTTAGTTAATACATTAAACAGTAATCCTAACAGACAACTTTTCTGTTCTTCCTTTTAAATTTTAAGAAATTGCTGTGCCATCAAAGATATCTAGATCCTCTAGTAGGACCACATTCCCAAAAGTACAAGGATGACACAAAGCTCAAACCTAAATAGTGTCAGTTAGCAATATGTAGGGTACACTAGATAAAAGCTGCGTCCAAACATACTTTAGGCATCACATCAAATATAGTAGGATAATATCAATGAGCTTTCTGCTATGAAAATTGCTCTAATAAAACTATGAATCATAGGCATGCGCTCTGAGTCAGGGGAAGCCCAGTAGAAGGTGGTAGACATCTTAATTGTGCAAATAGTAAGGAGCATAAATGTAGACACTATACATTTTTTCAATATTAAAGGTCTGAAGAGCCCACCATGGTATATACGGAGGAAAGCTTTAGTCAGGACTCTGCAGACTGTTCAGAGACTGCTAAACTCTGCCGATACAGTAGTGCGGAGGATAGGTTACTCATCCCTTACCGCACTAAGAAAGAAATAAAAATAATGGGGGGGGCGGAGAAGAGGAGATTAGTATGACATGGTCCCTCAACTGCTAACCTGTGTAGTAGGTACGTAAACAATCTAATGTAAACGGACTTTAAAAGCATAAACATAGATGCATAGAACACAGCAAAGTCCATGTAAATATTAGCACCTACAGCAGTGGTTATTTCAGGTGTGTTTGAAAATTATGCTGCAACTGTTATGTTCCGACTACACTGTTGAACATTTATATGATGCCAGGATGCATGCAGACTATATCAAATATGTGAAAGGAGCAGTCCATATATGAGAAGTACATAACTTTCTAGCAAAGATACATAATAAAAGGCAGGAGCAATTAGTGGTGTAACACCAAATATCATAGGGCATATTACAGGTACCAAATAGTTTTAGGCACTTAAGCATTTACACCTGTTACCACCAAATCTCCATTAGCGCTACGCAAATTATATACAGTAAGAGGAGTCAGTTACACAATCTGCACATTTTCAGATACTATTCATCATAAATGCAGATTCCTTTAATTCAACTACAATAAAGAGAGATTTTAAACATAAGTATATTTACTAAAAAGTGTTCCCTTGTCATGCTGTCCAGAACAGAGGATGCAATACTACATCAGCCTAGGTGCTTCATAAAAACATTGTATAACATTTAGTATCCTGACTCAAGTATGTTGTGAGATTTAAATCACCAGACATCGACATTAGCAGAGTCTTGATGTCCTGTAAGCTTAAATCCACGTCCAGTGTCTCTCTTTTCAACCCACTCCTTGCCTACAAGCTAGTGAGAAGGCTACATGTCCAAACTCTGCACAGCCTGCTAAGGCACTTTCAATCTCTGTTAGTCTCCTATGAAGGAGCCTGTGCGAGACCCAAAATGGCGACCTGCGCTGAATCCCTGTGCAGAGCAGCGCCAAATGCTTCTCGCCTGCATATCCACCGTGTGTCGTGTCCTCTCGGGCTCCACTGTGCCAGCCTCAGAACCAGGGGACCCAGCAGACATAGAACGGGTAACTCTGCCCTCAATAGATAATCTGATCTCGCTAGGCAGTGAATATAGGTTAGGGTGCATGTCCCTACATTTGACGGTGGGCTCCATAAGTTCCGCTGCTTCAGGCCCAGAACCAAGTCCGACAGAGCCCCTCTCCCCTGCTGTTGTTGCCCTATCAGAGTAGTACCGGGCATGAACAGCCCGCAACTTTAATAGGAGATGATCGAATCTGGCCAGCATTACAGTCTCATACTCCTCAAACATGGCCTTTACTGCATTATATAAATCCTCCATCTTGAAGATTGTAAGGCTCCAAACAGTGCAGGTTAGTTTCTCTCACGCAGCAGGTCCGATGTCCATGTCTTAGGTGTGAATGGTCTCTATGGCCCCCGTGTCTCCGGGCTAATGTCGCTTATCCTCCAGCGGTGAGGGGTCAATTGCGGGAAAGAGTCACGTCCGCTCTGATATTCGCGGTCTGAAGGCCTAATGCTGGCGTTTTACCAGGACCCCGCAGATTCCATAAATCTCGCACTCGGCGGGCTCCCCCTACACAGCCTGCCTAGTCTCCCACCTACGAGGGTGATCTGGGATAAATTTATATGCAATAATCTTGGTTTTTAGGTCTTTTATGTACTATTATGGCAGGAGCTATGATAAAACATGTCTGTCCTGAAAGCTAGTTAGCTCCGCCCCCCCACTCCACATTTTTTGTTAGAGCCTTTAGTAGAAATTACCTCTCCGACCCAGTTTGTCTTCAGCTTAGCTGCTTCCAGCTCGTTAAGATTAGTTTCCTGAAGGAAACCTAGGTCAGGTTTTTGTTTAGCTAGGGTTCTAATAATTAATTTGCGTTTGGCTGGAGACGAGATCCCCCCCACGTTCCAAGATAACATCTTAATTCCTTCTAGCATCATCTTATCTTATTCGACAACCCCAGGAAAAGAACAAAAAAAAAATCAGTCCAGACATATTTATTAAATTCCAGGAACCATGTATACATATTCAAATATCTAACATTTCGTAACATGGAACCATATAAAAACATAATTTATGTAAGAACTTACCTGATAAATTCATTTCTTTCATATTAGCAAGAGTCCATGAGCTAGTGATGTATGGGATATACATTCCTACCAGGAGGGGCAAAGTTTCCCAAACCTCAAAATGCCTATAAATACACCCCTCACCACACCCACAATTCAGTTTAACGAATAGCCAAGAAGTGGGGTGATAAAAAAGTGCAAAAGCATATAAAATAAGGAATTGGAATAATTGTGCTTTATACAAAAATCATAACCACCACAAAAAAAGGGCGGGCCTCATGGACTCTTGCTAATATGAAAGAAATGAATTTATCAGGTAAGTTCTTACATAAATTATGTTTTCTTTCATGTAATTAGCAAGAGTCCATGAGCTAGTGACGTATGGGATAATGATTACCCAAGATGTGGATCTTTGCACGCAAGAGTCACTAGAGAGGGAAGGATAAAATAAAGACAGCCAATTCCTGCTGAAAATAATCCACACCTAAAATAAAGTTTAAAGAAAAACATAAGCAGAAGATTCAAACTGAAACCGCTGCCTGAAGTACTTTTCTACCAAAAACTGCTTCAGAAGAAGAAAATACATCAAAATGGTAGAATTTAGTAAAAGTATGCAAAGAGGACCAAGTTGCTGCTTTGCAAATCTGATCAATCGAAGCTTCATTCCTAAACGCCCAGGAAGTAGAAACTGACCTAGTAGAATGAGCTGTAATCCTTTGAGGCGGAGTTTTACCAGACTCAACATAGGCAAGATGAATTAAAGATTTCAACCAAGATGCCAAAGAAATGGCAGAAGCTTTCTGGCCTTTTCTAGAACCGGAAAAGATAACAAATAAACTAGAAGTCTTTCGGAAAGACTTAGTAGCTTCAACATAATATTTCAAAGCTCTAACAACATCCAAAGAATGCAACGATTTCTCCTTAGAATTCTTAGGATTAGGACATAATGAAGGAACCACAATTTCTCTACTAATGTTGGAATTCACAACTTTAGGTAAAAATTCAAAAGAAGTTCGCAACACCGCCTTATCCTGATGAAAAATCAGAAAAGGAGACTCACAAGAAAGAGCAGATAATTCAGAAACTCTTCTGGCAGAAGAGATTGCCAAAAGGAACAAAACTTTCCAAGAAAGTAATTTAATGTCCAATGAATGCATAGGTTCAAACGGAGGAGCTTGAAGAGCCCCCAGAACCAAATTCAAACTCCAAGGTGGAGAAATTGACTTAATGACAGGTTTTATACGAACCAAAGCTTGTACAAAACAATGAATATCAGGAAGATTAGCAATCTTTCTGTGAAAAAGAACAGAAAGAGCAGAGATTTGTCCTTTCAAAGAACTTGCGGATAAACCTTTATCTAAACCATCCTGAAGAAACTGTAAAATTCTCGGGATTCTAAAAGAATGCCAAGAAAAATGATGAGAAAGACACCAAGAAATATAAGTCCTCCAGACTCTATAATATATCTCTCTGGATACAGATTTACGAGCCTGTAACATAGTATTAATCACAGAGTCAGAGAAACCTCTTTGACCAAGAATCAAGCGTTCAATCTCCATACCTTTAAATTTAAGGATTTGAGATCCTGATGGAAAAAAGGACCTTGCGACAGAAGGTCTGGTCGTAGTGGAAGAGTCCACGGATGGCAAGAGGCCATCCGGACAAGATCCGCATACCAAAACCTGTGAGGCCATGCCGGAGCTACCAGCAGAACAAACGAGCATTCCTTCAGAATCTTGGAGATTACTCTTGGAAGAAGAACTAGAGGCGGAAAGATATAAGCAGGATGATACTTCCAAGGAAGTGATAATGCATCCACTGCTTCCGCCTGAGGATCCCGGGATCTGGACAGATACCTGGGAAGTTTCTTGTTTAGATGGGACGCCATCAGATCTATTTCTGGAAGCTCCCACATTTGAACAATCTGAAGAAATACCTCTGGGTGAAGAGACCATTCGCCCGGATGCAACGTTTGGCGACTGAGATAATCCGCTTCCCAATTGTCTATACCTGGGATATGAACCGCAGAGATTAGACAGGAGCTGGATTCCGCCCAAACCAGAATTCGAGATACTTCTTTCATAGCCAGAGGACTGTGAGTCCCTCCTTGATGATTGATGTATGCCACAGTTGTGACATTGTCTGTCTGAAAGCAAATGAACGATTCTCTCTTCAGAAGAGGCCAAAACTGAAGAGCTCTGAAAATTGCACGGAGTTCCAAAATATTGATCGGTAATCTCACCTCCTGAGATTCCCAAACTCCTTGTGCCGTCAGAGATCCCCACACAGCTCCCCAACCCGTGAGACTTGCATCTGTTGAAATTACAGTCCAGGTCGGAAGCACAAAAGAAGCCCCCTGAATTAAACGATGGTGATCTGTCCACCACGTTAGAGAGTGTCGTACAATCGGTTTTAAAGATATTAATTGAGATATCTTTGTGTAATCCTTGCACCATTGATTCAGCATACAGAGCTGAAGAGGTCGCATGTGAAAACGAGCAAAGGGGATCGCGTCCGATGCAGCAGTCATAAGACCTAGAATTTCCATGCATAAGGCTACCGAAGGGAATGATTGTGACTGAAGGTTTCGACAAGCTGAAATCAATTTTAGACGTCATGGACACTGAATCTATCTGGAAACCCAGAAAGGTTACCCTTGTCTGAGGAATCAATTAACTTTTTGGTGAATTGATCCTCCAACCATGATCTTGAAGAAACAACACAAGTCGATTCGTATGAGATTCTGCTAAATGTAAAGACTGAGCAAGTACCAAGATATCGTCCAAATAAGGAAATACCACAATACCCTGTTCTCTGATTACAGACAGAAGGGCACCGAGAACCTTTGTAAAAATTCTTGGAGCTGTAGCTAGGCCAAACGGCAGAGCCACAAACTGGTAATGCTTGTCCAGAAAAGAGAATCTCAGGAACTGATAATGATCTGGGTGAATCGGAATATGCAGATATGCATCCTGTAAATCTATTGTGGACATATAATGCCCTTGCTGAACAAAAGGCAAGATAGTCCTTACAGTTACCATTTTGAACGTTGGTATCCTTACATAACGATTCAATATTTTTAGATCCAGAACTGGTCTGAAGGAATTCTCCTTCTTTGGTACAATGAAGAGATTTGAATAAAACCCCATCCCCTGTTCCAGAACTGGAACTGGCATAATTACTCCAGCCAACTCTAGATCTGAAACACAATTCAGAAATGCTTGAGCTTTTACTGGATTTACTGGGACACGGGAAAGAAAAAATCTCTTTGCAGGAGGTCTCATCTTGAAACCAATTCTGTACCCTTCTGAAACAATGTTCTGAATCCAAAGATTGTGAACAGATTTGATCCAAATTTCTTTGAAAAAACGTAACCTGCCCCCTACCAGCTGAGCTGGAATGAGTGCCGCACCTTCATGTTGACTTAGAAGCAGGCTTTGCCTTTCTAGAAGGCTTGGATTTATTCCAGACTGGAGATGGTTTCCAGACTGAAACTGCTCCTGAGGATAAAGGATCAGGCTTTTGTTCTTTGTTGAAACGAAAGGAACGAAAACGAATATTAGCCCTGTTTTTACCCTTAGATTTTTTATCCTGTGGTAAAAACGTTCCTTTCCCACCAGTAACAGTTGAGATAATAGAATCCAACTGAGAACCAAATAATTTGTTACCCTGGAAAGAAATGGAAAGTAGAGTTGATTTAGAAGCCATATCAGCATTCCAAGTTTTAAGCCATAAAGCTCTTCTAGCTAAAATAGCTAGAGACATAAACCTGACATCAACTCTGATAATATCAAAAATGGCATCACAGATAAAATTATTAGCATGATGAAGAATAATAATATTATGAGAATCATGATCTGTTACTTGTTGCGCTAAAGTCTCCAACCAAAAAGTTGAAGCTGCAGCAACATCAGCCAATGATATAGCAGGTCTAAGAAGATTACCTGAACACAGATAAGCTTTTCTTAGAAAGGATTCAATTTTCCTATCTAAAGGATCCTTAAACGAAGTACCATCTGACGTAGGAATAGTAGTACGTTTAGCAAGGGTAGAAATAGCCCCAACAACTTTAGGGATTTTGTCCCAAAATTCTAATCTGTCAGACGGCACAGGATATAATTGCTTAAAACGTTTAGAAGGAGTAAATGAATTACCCAATTTATCCCATTCTCTGGAAATTACTTCAGAAATAGCATTAGGAACAGGAAAAACTTCTGGAATAACCACAGGAGATTTAAATACCTTATCTAAACGTTTAGAATTAGTATCAAGAGGACCAGAATCCTCTATTTCTAAAGCAATTAGTACTTCTTTAAGTAAAGAACGAATAAATTCCATTTTAAATAAATATGAAGATTTATCAGCATCAATCTCTGAGACAGAATCCTCTGAACCAGAAGAGTCATCAGAATCAGAATGATGATGTTCATTTAAAAATTCATCTGTAGAGAGAGAAGTTTTAAAAGATTTTTTATGTTTACTAGAAGGAGAAATAACAGACATAGCCTTCTTGATGGATTCAGAAACAAAATCTCTTATGTTATCAGGAACATTCTGCACCTTAGATGTTGAAGGAACTGCAACAGGCAATGGTACATTACTAAAGGAAATATTATCTGCATTAACAAGTTTGTCATGACAATTAGTACAAACAACAGCCGGAGGAATGGCTACCAAAAGATTACAGCAGATACACTTAGCTTTGGTAGTTCCAGCACTAGACAGCGATTTTCCTGAAGTATCTTCTGACTCGAATGCAACGTGAGACATCTTGCAATATGTAAGAGAAAAAACAACATATAAAGCAAAATTGATCAAATTCCTTAAATGACAGTTTCAGGAATGGGAAAAAAATGCCAATAAACAAGCTTCTAGTAACCAGAAGCAAGAAAAAATGAAACTGAAATAATGTGGAGATAAAAGCGACGCCCATATTTTTTTAGCGCCAAATAAGACGCCCACATTATTTGGCGCCTAAATGCTTTTTGGCGCCAAAAAATGACGCCACATCCGGAACGCCGACATTTTTGGTGCAAAAGGACGTCAAAAAAATGACGCAACTTCCGGCGACACGTATGACGCCGGAAACAGAAAAGATTTTTTGCGCCAAAAAAGTCCGCGCCAAGAATGACGCAATAAAATGAAGCATTTTCAGCCCCCGCGAGCCTAACAGCCCACAGGGAAAAAGAGTCAAATTTTTAAAGGTAAGAAAAAATGATTGATTCAAATGCATTATCCCAAATATGAAACTGACTGTCTGAAAATAAGGAATGTTGAACATCCTGAGTCAAGGCAAATAAATGTTTGAATACATATATTTAGAACTTTATAAATAAAGTGCCCAACCATAGCTTAGAGTGTCACAGAAAATAAGATTTACTTACCCCAGGACACTCATCTACATGTTTGTAGAAAGCCAAACCAGTACTGAAACGAAAATCAACAGAGGCAATGGTATATAAATAAGAGTATATCGTCGATCTGAAAAGGGAGGTAAGAGATGAATCTCTACGACCGATAACAGAGAACCTATGAAATAGACCCCGTAGAAGGAGATCATTGCATTCAAATAGGCAATACTCTCCTCACATCCCTCTGACATTCACTGCACGCTGAGAGGAAAACCGGGCTCCAACTTGCTGCGGAGCGCATATCAACGTAGAATCTAGCACAAACTTACTTCACCACCTCCATAGGAGGCAAAGTTTGTAAAACTGAATTGTGGGTGTGGTGAGGGGTGTATTTATAGGCATTTTGAGGTTTGGGAAACTTTGCCCCTCCTGGTAGGAATGTATATCCCATACCTCACTAGCTCATGGACTCTTGCTAATTACATGAAAGAAATAAACATCAGCAATCCAATTTTTATGTTTACTCTCTATTACTATCATATGCTTTTAAAAATTCAGTAACTTCTGTCGCTTTACTAAACATATGTCTACTACCTTTGTCTTCCACTACAATTCTAGCGGGGTACATCAACCAGGCTTTAATACCTTTATTTATTAGCTGGGTACAGTATGGTGCCACGGCCTTCCTCCTGGAGGAGGTCTCAACAGAAAAATCCTGGAACAATAGTATCTTATTATTCCCAAATACCAGGGAATCAGCTCTTTTAAACAGCTTCAATAGCTCAACTTTGTCCTGGAATTTCAGGAGTTTGAAAATTGACATTCTTGGTTTCAAAAGACCCATTCCCCACAGGTTTCCTGGGGCCCACTCTATGCGCCCTTTCTACTGCTAATGGTAGCAGATGTGCTGGCATACCCAGGGCCTGAGGTAGAGTGGTAGATGTAAATAGCATCAAATCCTCAAACTCTGGCAATTCCGGTAGGCCTATAATTCTTATGTTATTGCGCCTGGAGCGGTCTTCCAGATCCTCCAGGCGCAATTGCATGTTATTTAATTTGGCCTCTTATTTTCGTACAATTGTTTCTTGAACATTTGCCTGATCTTCTAGTAGCGAGATCCTATCTTCTGCTTGGACTAATCTTGTTGAAAATTGCTTAACTTCTATAGAGAATGCCCCTATATCTGATGAAATAACTCCTAGTTCTTTTTTAATAGAGTCAAATTTTGGAGAAAAAATAGCAGTCAATTAGCCGATAAGAGCCTGAGTATCAATAACTAAGGGTACCGTGTCTGTTGGAATATCAACACTAATATCAGTCTTGGCTTTTTTATCTTTGGGTTTCACAAGCATTTTTGGTGAATTGGTTTTCACCTTTGTAATGAATTTTTCCATTAAGTGAAGTATAAAAAAAGAAGAAAAAAAAACAAGGTTACTTGAGTGTACCTAAACACACTCTGTAAGTCTCAGTGGTTTTTTTTTTTTTTAAAAAAAAAAACAACCCCAAACAAGCTGGGTAGCAATCCCCAGTGGAATATACTTTTTTTTTGGGGGGGGGGGGGGAAATAGTTTCCCTGTGTAGTGTTGTGAATGAGTGCTTATCTTAAGGTGTAATAGAGTGATATAGAAAACCACTTTTATTTACGGGTACAGAAAAGCCTGTGCCTTAATTACCAATAAAAATACCAACTAGTTTAGCCAAGCAAATATAACTGAGAACCAGCACTTACAACCCCAAGAAGGGATACTATTCAGTTATAACCTTGTTTCACGGTCCTACCATATACCCTTTCCTAAATAATAAGCTCTTGTCAATATAACAATCTATCTAGCCAATACACCCTATACAGTTTTCAAAGGTATATATCCTAATGTTACATGATCACAGTTTGACAAATATACAGAATTTATCGCTAAAGAAACAAAGAATACATTTCCAACAGGATAATAAAAGGAGAGGGATTTTCAATAGCACACACATATCATAATTGGCTTAAAGAGAATATATGGTACAAAACCCTCTTATATCCACATCAGTCTTTTTAATCCTGTATCCACCAGATATTGCAAACCAAAACAGGAAGGTCCTTTAATAAACTTTGGGGGTTTTATACTACTTTTATAACCAGCAAGAAAGTTATCACCCCTTATACAAAAAAGTCCCCTGTTACATACACAGCAGACATAAACCGTTTTTCTCCCAGGATCCACAAAGTCTCAGAAGGGGCTGTAATATAGACTGATTATATACAGTCCACTTCTAGCCCCTGACTTTTGCCGTGCTTCTAATTCAGGATCAGCACTCACCCTGGAAATTGACATATACCCACTGTCGGCAGAGCATAAGACTTTAATTTTCAACAAATACGGCAGCGGCTGTTTATACTTGCGGATTCCGCTGATACCGTCCAGGATACCTCCTCTATGAACAGCTGACTCCCCTCCAAGTAGTACGGGAACATAGGACTTCACTGTACCCCTTCCTCGAGGCAGGACACTTTCACCGATCCTCCAATCCCAACACCGGGCAACCACTCACAGATCTTCAACACTGTTGTAGTGGAGCGTGATGCACAGATCCCTCCATGAGTCAGCAGCGCCTCCCACCTCAGTGCGATTCTCCTCCAGGTCGTAGCGAACGATGCTCCCACCAAACGTAAGTCTGGGGTTGCTTTATGCACCTTCTTGGCCCCTGGGTAGTCTGTGGGGATCATCAATCATCATCCTGGTTACTGCAATATGTCTGGACCACACCGGTCTAAAAACAAAGATGTGGCTTAACCGCTGGCCCGACTGGCCACTCAGGTTTCCACCTCAGGCTACACCTAGCCTTGCTGCAGCCCAACTGAACCTCAGCGAATCTGGGGCTATGAGTGGGGATAAGATTTCACTGGTCGACCAACACGCCGACATGGAACATGCTGCTGTTAGTCTCCACCCCCTGACCGGAAACCGTGACTTCTTGGCTTTTCATGCTAGAATCATTTGAACCTATTAGAATCAGTTAATTTTATTTAATGTTAGGTAATTGTAGTTAATTAATTTAATTTATTTAATGATAGTGTAGTGTTAGGTGTAATTGTAACTTAGATTAGGGGTTAATCAATGTAATGTTGGTGGCGGAGGGCTCTGGGCGCGGCGGTTTAAGGGTTAAACAATTAATTTATTTGCGGCGGGGTCTGGGATTGGCAGGATAGGGGTTAATAACTTTAAGTAGGTGGCGGAGGGGTTCGGGAGCGGCGGTTTAGGGGTTCATATATTTATTATAGTTGCGGCGGGGTCCGGGAGCGGCGGTTTAGGGGTTAATAAGTATAAAGTAGGCGATGGCGGCGTCGGGGGGACAGATTAGGGGTGTTTAGACTCGGGGTACATGTTAGGGTCTTAGGTGCAGACACTTCCCATAGGAATCAATAGGATATCGGGCAGCAGTGAACATGAGCTCTCGCTGCTGTCAGACTCCCATTGATTCCTATGGGATCCGCCGCTTCCAGGGCGGCGGATTGAAAACCAGGTACGCTGACCTGGATAAGTGGCGAGCGTACCTGCTAGTTCTTTGATAACTAGCAAAAGTAGTCAGATTGTGCCGAACTTGTGTTCGGAACATCTGTAGTGACGTAACCATCAATCTGTGTCGGACTGAGTCCGGCGGATCGTATGTTACGTCACTATATTCTACTTTTGCCGGGCTGTAGGGCTTGATAACTACAGTGAATCAGCCTCGCCACAAATACGCTGCGGAATTCCATCGTATTTGCGGTTGACGGCTTGATAACTAGAGGCCATAGTATAGCTGAAGCTGTGATTTAAAAGTATATTTTATATTTATAATTTAATATTGCATAGACCATGGTATTCTAGATAATAATTATACTTGCACTAAGTAAAATTACTATTAAGAAAAGGATTTTGTATTCCATAAATTGATTTTAAGTTACTTTAATATATATTAGATATTGTATGGAAAGTTGGCTATATTGTAGTTATTATTGCTGCATTGATTAATCTATTACAGGGAGTGCAGAATTATTAGGCAAGTTGTATTTTTGAGGATTAATTTTATTATTGAACAACAACCATGTTCTCAATGAACCCAAAAAACTCATTTATATCAAAGCTGAATATTTTTGGAAGTAGTTTTTAGTTTGTTTTTAGTTATAGCTATTTTAGGGGGATATCTGTGTGTGCAGGTGACTATTACTGTGCATAATTATTAGGCAACTTAACAAAAAACAAATATATACCCATTTCAATTATTTATTTTTACCAGTGAAACCAATATAACATCTCAACATTCACAAATATACATTTCTGACATTCAAAAACAAAACAAAAACAAATCAGCGACCAATATAGCCACCTTTCTTTGCAAGGACACTCAAAAGCCTGCCATCCATGGATTCTGTCAGTGTTTTGATCTGTTCACCATCAACATTGCGTGCAGCAGCAACCACAGCCTCCCAGACACTGTTCAGAGAGGTGTACTGTTTTCCCTCCTTGTAAATCTCACATTTGATGATGGACCACAGGTTCTCAATGGGGTTCAGATCAGGTGAACAAGGAGGCCATGTCATTAGATTTTCTTCTTTTATACCCTTTCTTGCCAGCCACGCTGTGGAGTACTTGGACGCGTGTGATGGAGCATTGTCCTGCATGAAAATAATGTTTTTCTTGAAGGATGCAGACTTCTTCCTGTTCCACTGCTTGAAGAAGGTGTCTTCCAGAAACTGGCAGTAGGACTGGGAGTTGAGCTTGACTCCATCCTCAACCCGAAAAGGCCCCACAAGCTCATCTTTGATGATACCAGCCCAAACCAGTACTCCACCTCCACCTTGCTGACGTCTGAGTCGGACTGGAGCTCTCTGCCCTTTACCAATCCAGCCATGGGCCCATCCATCTGGCCCATCAAGACTCACTCTCATTTCATCAGTCCATAAAACCTTAGAAAAATCAGTCTTGAGATATTTCTTGGCCCAGTCTTGACGTTTCAGCTTGTGTGTCTTGTTCAGTGGTGGTCGTCTTTCAGCCTTTCTTACCTTGGCCATGTCTCTGAGTATTGCACACCTTGTGCTTTTGGGCACTCCAGTGATGTTGCAGCTCTGAAATATGGCCAAACTGGTGGCAGCTGCACGCTTGACTTTTCTCAGTTCATGGGCAGTTATTTTGCGCCTTGGTTTTTCCACACGCTTCTTGCGACCCTGTTGACTATTTTGAATGAAACGCTTGATTGTTCGATGATCACGCTTCAGAAGCTTTGCAATTTTAAGAGTGCTGCATCCCTCTGCAAGATATCTCACTATTTTTGACTTTTCTGAGCCTGTCAAGTCCTTCTTTTGACCCATTTTGCCAAAGGAAAGGAAGTTGCCTAATAATTATGCAAACCTGATATAGGGTGTTGATGTCATTAGACCACACCCCTTCTCATTACAGAGATGCACATCACCTAATATGCTTAATTGGTAGTAGGCTTTCGAGCCTATACAGCTTGGAGTAAGACAACATGCATAAAGAGGATGATGTGGTAAAAATACTCATTTGCCTAATAATTCTGCACTCCCTGTATAGTGCCTATAAGCGTTTAAATCTCTCTGGTTGATTAATTTTGGTCATATAAAATTATTATGAGCTAAATAGTTGAATTATATTTTCCTGGAAATTCTATTAGATTTATTGAAATTCGGTTTGTACTGTAATATTTGGCTTATATTTGCTAACCAAGCATTGTAAAGTAAGTAATCCATATTTTGGCATTAGTTGATGTTACTGGCTAATTATAAACTGCTGTAGTAAAATTCAATTATGAAATGTTATAGTTAATTCATATTGAGTAAAGTAAATTTATAGATAATATTGTGTCCATATACAGGCTAACAGGCAATTTAATTGGATATTAATTAATCTATATATTACTATAGCTTGTTAAATTATTTTAATATGGTAATAATCAAGCAATATATATCTGTTCATAAGCGATATTCTGTTCACTGCATAAATATAATCACTGTGTTTATACTTGATCAGAATTTAGGAACTGTTTTAATTTGGGATTAAATATTAATATTTAAAGGGCCAGTAAGCCTAAAAAATAAAGTTATATAATTCTGCACATAGTGCAGAATTATATAACATTATATTAGCAGCAGCTTTATAAAACCTAATATTCCCTGTGAATTTTTATAAAAAATGACCGTTTTTCAGACCCGCTCTCTGTGCTCTTCTGAGCGGGTCTGTTTTTATCACAGAGCACATCTGGCCAGCTGCCTAGTCACAGCCCGGCCCAACCGCACCATTGTACTCAGTGCAGCTCGCTCCTGCTCTGTCTGACACAAACAGGAGTAAGCTGGAGAAGGTAGCTGACGGTATTCACATCAAACTTTGGGGCTTAGTTAGGAGTCAGAAAATCACAGCAATGCTATTTAAAAATAAGCAAAACTATATGTCATGATACAATCATGTGGAGTAGTTGATACCTGGATTGGCTACTCAGCAGAGGTGGTATTGTGTTCTCAGCCTGGAAAAAGGTTAATGTGAATTGCCTTTTTCTGTGTGAAATCTGCTTTCAGAAGGCTGTAAGCTGAGACTCCTCCCCCTCCTTCCTTCCCCTCCTCTCCCCCTTCCTTCCCCTCCCCCCTTCCTTCCCCCTCCTTAGCCTAGTGCTGTTAAATGTAACTGTGTAGGAATGCAGAAAGCTCCTCCCCTTGGGGACTGATAGTGGGAGCTAAGACTTGTTTTGCATTGGCTGAAGTCGTTGTAAATCATGGCCAGGGCATTGTCTTTGACAAGACAAAGGAAAGTTAGGTTTAGGTTTGCAACAGCAGGACTTTTTAGTCAGAGCTGCCCTGGGGACCAAGGACACCAACTTGATCAGCAGCTCTCCACATATCTAAAGGAATTTGATAATAAGTAAGATATTGTGTTTCTATTTTTTATGTCCCATTTTGTTCCTAAAGAACTGTAGCTTTGTAATTGTATGTTATTTTGAATGTCTTTATAATTTTGCACTGTGTATCCTGTGTTGACATTTTTGTTATTAAACACATACGCCTAGATTTAGAGTTCTGCGTTAGCCGTCAAAATCAGCGTTAGGGGCTCCTAACGCTGGTTTTGGCCGCCCCGCTGGTATTTAGAGTCAGTCGCTCACTTTGCAGCCGTGACTTTTCCATACCGCAGATCCCCCTACGCCATTTGCGTATCCTATCTTTTCAATGGGATCTTTCTAACGCCGATATTTAGAGTCTTGGCTGAAGTGAGCGTTAGAAATCTAACGACAAGACTCCAGCCGCAGAGAAAAGCCAGGAGTTAAGAGCTTTCTGGGCTAACGCCGGTTCATAAAGCTCTTAACTACTGTGCTCTAAAGTACACTAACACCCATAAACTACCTATGTACCCCTAAACCGAGGCCCCCCCACATCGCCGCCACTCTAATAAAAATTTTTAACCCCTAATCTGCCGACCGCACACCGCTGCCGCCTACATTATCCCTATGTACCCCTAATCTGCTGCCCCTAACACCGCCGACCCCTATATTATATTTATTAACCCCTAATCTGCTGCCCCCAACGTCGCCGCCACCTACCTACAACTATTAACCCCTAATCTGCCGACCGGACCTCACTGCTACTATAATAAAGTTATTAACCCCTAATCCGCCTCACTCCCGCCTCAATAACCCTATAATAAATAGTATTAACCCCTAATCTGCCCTCCCCTAACATCACCGACACCTAACTTCAAGTATTAACCCCTAATCTGCCGACCGGACCTCACCGCTACTCTAATAAATTTATTAACCCCCTAAAGCTAAGTCTAACACTAACACCCCCCTAAGTTAAATATAATTTTTATCTAACAAAATAAATGATTTCTTATTAAATAAATTATTCCTATTTAAAGCTAAATACTTACCTGTAAAATAAACCCTAATATAGCTACAATATAAATTATAATTATATTGTAGCTATTTTAGGATTAATATTTATTTTACAGGCAACTTTGTATTTATTTTAACCAGGTACAATAGCTATTAAATAGTTAATAACTATTTAATAGCTACCTAGTTAAAATAATTACAAAATTACCTGTAAAATAAATCCTAACCTAAGTTACAATTAAACACTACACTATCAATAAATTAATTAAATAAAATACCTGCAATTATCTACAATTAAACCTAACACTACACTATCAATAAATTAATTACATACAAATACCTACAAATAAATACAATTAAATAAACTAACTAAAGTACAAAAAAGAAAAAAATAATTTACAAACATTATAAAAATATTACAACAATTTTAAGCTAATTACACCTACTCTAAGCCCCCAAATAAAATAACAAAGCCCCCCAAAATAAAAAAATGCCCACTCCCTATTCTAAAATAAAAATTGAAAAGCTCTTTTACCTTACCAGCCCTTAAAAGGGCCTTTTGCGGGGCATGCCCCAAAGAATTCTGCTCTTTTGCCTGTAAAAAAAAACCATACAATACCCCCCAACATTACAACCCACCACCCACATACCCCTAATCTAACCCAAACCCCCCTTAAATAAACCTAACACTAAGCCCCTGAAGATCTCCCTACCTTGTCTTCACCACGGATCGGAACAGCCAATAGAATGCGAGCTCAATCTGATTGGCTGATTGGATCAGCCAATCAGATTGAACTTGAATCTGATTGGCTGATTCCATCAGCCAATCAGAATTTTCCTACCTTAATTCCGATTGGCTGATAAGATTCTATCAGCCAATCGGAATTCGAGGAACGCCATCTTGGATGACATCCCTTAAAGGAAACCGTCATTCGCCGGGAAGTCGTCGGCCAGGGATGGATGTTCCGCGTCGGCGGGATGAAGATGGAGCCGGAAGAAAGAAGATTGAAGATGCCGCTTGATAGAAGACTTCAGCCGGATGATGGACCTCTTGAGCCCCCGCTTGGATCAAGACTTCAGCCGGATGATGGACCTCTTCAGCCCCCGCTTGGATCAAGACTTCAGCCGGATGATGGACCTCTTCAGCCCCCGCTTGGGCTTGGATGAAGACTTCGGACCCTCTTCTGGATGGATCGGTGATACCCTGGCATGGTGAAGACAAGGTAGGGAGATCTTCAGGGGCTTAGTGTTAGGTTTATTTAAGGGGGGTTTGGGTTAGATTAGGGGTATGTGGATGTGGGTTGTAATGTTGGGGGGGGGTATTGTATGTTTTTTTTTTACAGGCAAAAGAGCAGAATTCTTTGGGGCATGCCCCGCAAAAGGCCCTTTTAAGGGCTGGTAAGGTAAAAGAGCTTTTCAATTTTTATTTTAGAATAGGGTAGGGCATTTTTTTATTTTGGGGGGCTTTGTTATTTTATTAGGGGGCTTAGAGTAGGTGTAATTAGCTTAAAATCGTTGTAATATTTTTATAATGTTTGTAAATTATTTTTTTATTTTTTGTAACTTAGTTCTTTTTTATTTTTTGTATTTTAGTTAGTTTGTTTAATTGTATTTATTTGTAGGTATTTGTATGTAATTAATTTATTGATAGTGTAGTGTTAGGTTTAATTGTAGATAATTGTAGGTATTTTATTTAATTTATTTTTTGATAGTGTAGTGTTAGGTTTAATTGTAACTTAGGTTAGGATTTATTTTACAGGTAATTTTGTAATTATTTTAACTAGGTAGCTATTAAATAGTTATTAACTATTTAATAGCTATTGTACCTGGTTAAAATAAATACAAAGTTGCCTGTAAAATAAATATTAATCCTAAAATAGCTACAATATAATTATAATTTATATTGTAGCTATATTAGGGTTTATTTTACAGGTAAGTATTTAGCTTTAAATAGGAATAATTTATTTAATAAGAAATCATTTATTTTGTTAGATAAAAATTATATTTAACTTAAGGGGGTGTTAGTGTTAGGGTTAGACTTAGCTTTAGGGGTTAATAAATTTATTAGAGTAGCGGCGAGGTCCGGTCGGCAGATTAGGGGTTAATACTTGAAGTTAGGTGTCGTGATGTTAGGGAGAGCAGATTAGGGGGTTAATACTAATTATTATAGGGTTATTGAGGAGGGAGTGAGGCAGATTAGGGGTTAATAACTTTATTATAGTAGTGGTGAGGTCCGGTCGGCAGATTAGGGGTTAATAATTGTAGGTAGGTGGCAGCGACGTTGGGGGCGGCAGATTAGGGGTTAATAAATATAATATAGGGGTTGGCTGTGTTAGGGGCAGCAGATTAGGGGTACATAGGGATAACATAGGTTGCGGGGGTGTACGGAGCGGCAGATTAGGGGTTAATAATAATATGCAGGGGTCAGCGATAGCGGGGTCGGCAGATTAGGGGTTAATAAGTGTAAGGCTAGGGGTGTTTAGACTCGGGGTACATGTTAGGGTGTATAGGTGCAGACTTAGGAAGTGTTTCCCCATAGGAAACAATGGGGCTGCATTAGGAGCTGAACTCTGCTTTTTTGCAGGTGTTAGATTTTTTTTCAGCTCAAACGGCCCCATTGTTTCCTATGGGGGAATCATGCACAAGCACGTTTTTGAAGCTGGCCGCGTTTGTAAGCACCGCTGGTATTTAGAGTTGCAGTGGCGGTAAATTATGCTATACGCTCCCTTTTTGGAGCCTAACGCAGCCCTTCTGTGAACTCTAAATACCAGCGGTATTTAAAAGGTGCGGGGGGAAAAAAGCATGCGTAGCTAACGCACCCCTTTGGCCGCAGAACTCTAAATCTAGGTGAGAGAAAATCTCATTCTGTCTTTGGGCTCTATTATCTGAATTCACACTCCTGTTGAGACAAGGTTAAAGGCACATTACCTAAGTATTAAATAGTGTGAGTTTTTAAGGGGTTCCCCAAAACTCCCCTTTAATTTAAAAGTTTTGGTGGCGGCAGCAGGGAAATTAATTAGAGCAGTGTGGACAAGATCTGGGGAATGTTGTGTCTCTTTTAAGGTCCTTTTGCAGAGTTGCAAGGATAAGGGAACCAGAGCTGTGTGCCATTAACCCCTTCATGCCCACACCACTCTATTGTGACGCTGAGAAGGTTTGATTTGTCACAAACTGGCTGGCAGCGGTGGGGATATTTGGAGTTTTTTAGTGCTATTTGTATAGTACTAAAAGAAATTGCATGTTTTTCTGTAATTTCCCAAAGACAAAACTCAGTGCCTAATTACAGAGACAATGCAAAATTGCAGTGCAAAGAAGCAGTTCATTTTCCCTCCCTCTTGTTGTTTGTTGCTGTGCTCAGGATGGAAGAATATAGGAGAATGCCGGAATGGTCTCTGGAGTTTCTTTGCAAGAAAAGAGGAATTACTATTCTTGGCAAAGGTAAAGAACAGCTGATACTGAGATTGCTGGAGGCAGAGGGCCTCACAACAGAGTTTGAAACATTCACAGAAAGGGTTACTGTGGAAGCTGTAACTCAAGACCTGGTACCCAACACTGTTGATCCTCCTGTCACCGAAGGACTGTTACCTGGTGCGGTTAACCCTGTAAGTGTCATGGAGTCTGAGCTACAGACAGCACTCAGATACTTGGGGGATGTTGAACCCAAACTAAGAATGGAACTGATCCTCAAGTATCAAGAGAGAAAAAGAGAGAGAGAGGCTGCTGAGAGAAAAAGAGAGAGAGAGGCTGCTGAGAGAAAAAGAGAGAGAGAGGCTGCTGAGAGAAAAAGAGAGAGAGAGGCAGCTGACAGAAAAAAGAGTGAGAGAGGCTTCTGAGAGAAAAAGAGAGAAGCTGCTGAGAGAAAAAGAGAGCATGAAATAGCTATAAGGGATACCCAGCGGAGACATGGGCTAGAGATTTTTGACTTTACCATAACCGAGGCACCTCTCCTGTACCCAGAATTTTTGCAATATATTTGCCAGACAGTGAGCCCGTTGGCCAGAAGAGTGCTCCTGGGAAATGGAACCTGATTCAGCAGCAGGGGCTACAGACAAGCACTAACAACGAAGCCCCAGTAGCCAAGTGTTCCACTGTGCAAGCTATATCACCTCCCTGGTGGGAGGGAATGTGCCAGCAACTCACAATCAATTCTACAGAAGTACTTTCCCCTAGAACATCTCCCATTAAGGGGGCAGAAGTTGCATTGGGCAAGGGGGATACCTGCCCACTGCATTTGGTGCCATGAGTTTGGGCACCTGAGTTTTACATGCCCCACCAAGGAGAGAAACCTCCACCCGCAGTCTGGGGTGAGAATACAGCAGGGAAAACCTGCAGGCAGTTTTGTTTGTGGGTGTCACAGAGGGAGAGGGGAGTGACCAATGAGACTTCAGGACACTGGGGCTGGATATCGCTTGGTGCGCCCTGAAGTGGCAGAGGATATTATCCCAGGAGAGACTGTGGATAATAAAGAAATTTGCGGGGAGTGCCCTGCGGCATGTGTACCCCTGGATTGGGGTGTGGGAAAAGGTTTGCAGGAGGTGGGGATTTCTGCGGATATCCCTGTTGTTCTGCTGGGGGAGGATGTGGGCCGGATGCTTTGTCAGTACACCCCAGAAGACAACACCTGCAACCTGGAAGGGCCAGTAGAGGGCCCTGCACCAACTGAGGTACTGTGTGAAACTTTGGGGGACCCAGAGGGGAGGCTGGGGATGGACACATTTTAGCTGCACCAGAGCTGGAGGTATCCCACCAAAGGATAAAGGATGATTCCCTTGAACATGATTGCTGGGAGGGGGGGGTCTGAGGGTTAATGCAGCTCTGCTGTGTGTACACCAGTAATGTCTTGTTCTGATGAAGAGAGATGTATTGAAAATGTTTGTGACAATGTTGCTTCTATTGAACCTGGGGCGCTGGGAGGGAGAGCCTAGGGAGGGATGTATTGAAAATGTTTGTAACAATGTTGCTTCTATTGAACCAGGGCGCTGGTGAGGGAGAGCTAGGGAGGATGTATTGAAAATGTTTGTAACAATGTTGCTTCTATTGAACCTGGGCGCTGGGAGGGAGAGCCTAGGGTTAATGATGATTTACCTGAACCTGTACCAGTACTGTATTGTGCCAGTGAAAAGGGGTATACTGCCATTGATTGTGACAATGGGATGTCTGATGCAGTGTGTGGGAATGTGAGAGAGCAGCAGGGCTGGGCAGAAGGGCAGACTGAGTGTTTATACCCTTCTGTGCTAGAACCAGCATTGCATATGCAAGGAGGAGTGAATGGCATGGCTGGTGTAGGGGTCAGAGTACCTCCTGCCCTGTTACAGAGAGTAAAACAAGATGGGACCCTGGGTGTGGCTGTGGACCTCCCCTACAGGAATGGCAGATGTGAAGAAGAGGGGGAGGGAGATGTAGCTGCAGTGACTAATGAACTGGCTACTCCTACAGAGCATACTGGGGTAGGTGTGAACAGTGGAGTATCTGGCCTAAGCATAGCAAGAATTGCTCTTAGTCCCCCAGTGAGTTACCCTGAGGGGCTGCTAGATCCCTTTATGAGTGAGAGCAAGTGTGTGATATCCTGCAAGGAAATGTCCTCCATGAGAGAAATGGTTTCAGCTGATGCTAATTGTTACAGGGGGCAAATGAATGCTGAGAGTGTGCAGAAAGGGCAGATCTGGTCTTATGAACGAGGAAAGACTAGTATTAAGGTTGATCTAGGAGATCAGCATGGGCTGACCCCCTATTTCCACCATTTTAAAAGGGAAGGTATCATGATACAATCATGTGGAGTAGTTGATACCTGGATTGGCTACTCCGCAGAGGTGGTATTGTGTTCTCAGCCTGGAAAAAGGTTAATGTGAATTGCCTTTTTCTGTGTGAAATCTGCTTTCAGAAGGCTGTAAGCTGAGACTCCCCCCCCCCCTCCTTCCCCTCCCCTCCCCACTTCCTTCCCCTTCCTTAGCCTAGTGCTGTTAAATGTAACTGTGTAGGAAAGCAGAAAGCTCCCCCCCCTTGGGGACTGATAGTGGGAGCCAAGACTTGTTTTGCATTGGCTGAAGTCGTTGTAAATCATGGCCAGGGCGTTGTCTTTGACAAGACAAAGGAAAGTTAGGTTTAGGTTTGCAACAGCAGGACTTTTTAGTCAGAGCTGCCCTGGGGACCAAGGACACCAACATGTTCAGCAGCTCTCCACATATCTAAAGGATTTTGATAATAAGTAAGATATTGTGTTTCTATTTTTATGTCCCATTTTGTTCCTAAAGAACTGTAGCTTTGTAATTGTATGTTATTTTGAATGTCTTTATAATTTTGTACTGTGTATCCTGTGTTGATATTTTTGTTATTAAACACATAGAAAATCTCATTCTGTCTTTGGGCTCTAATATCTGAATTCACACTCCTGTTGAGACAAGGTTAAAGGCACGTTACCTAAGTATTAAATAGTTTGAGTTTTTAAGGGGTTCCCCAAAACTCCACTTTAACCCCTTAATGACAACTAACGTACCAGGTACGTCATGCATTAACAAGCAGTTAATGACAATGGACGTACCTGGTACGTCAGTTGTCTAACAGAGTGCTGGAAGTGAGGGGAGGGGAGAGGGTTAGAGATCTGGAGGGGGGGGGGGGGGTCAGGGAGGTTGATGCTAAGGCAGGGGTCCATCACAACTAAAATATTTTATAATTTTTATTTAAAAAAAAAAAAAAACTCTTATTTAGTACTGGCAGACTTTCTGCCAGTACTTAAGATGGCGGTAACAATTGTGGGGTGGGGGAGGGAAGAGAGCTGTTTGGGAGGGATCAGGGGGTGGGATGTGTCAGGTGGGAGGCTGATCTCTAAAATTAACCCTGCAAGCTCCCTACAAGCTACATAATTTAACCCCTTCACTGCTGGGCATAATTCACGTGTGGTGCGCAGCAGCATTTAGCGGCCTTCTAATTACCAAAAAGCAACGCCAAAGCCATATAAACAAGCTGTTTGTAAATAATTTCAGTGAGAAACCTAAAATTGTGAAAAATGTAAAGTTTTTTTTTTTTAATTTGCTCGCATTTGGCGGTGAAATGGTGGCATAAAATATACCAAAATGGGCCTAGATCAATACTTGGGGTTGTCTACTACACTACACTAAAGCTAAAATTAACCCTACAAGCTCCCTAATTAACCCCTTCACTCCTGGACATAATACACGTGTGGTGCGCAGCGGCATTTAGCGGCCTTCTAATTACCAAAAAGCAACCACAAAGCCATATGAGTCTGTTATTTCTGAAAAAGGGGATCCCAGAGAAGCATTTTCAACCATTTGTGCCATAATTGCAGAAGCTGTTTGTAAATAATTTCAGTGGGAAACCTAAAGTTTGTGACAAAATTTGTGAAAAAGTGAACTTTTTTTTTTTTTTTTATCGCATTTGGCGGTGAAATGGTGGCATGAAATATACCAAAATGGGCCTAGATCAATACTTTGGGATGTCTTCTAAAACAAAATATTTACATGTCAAGGGATATTCAGGTATTCCTGACAGATATCAGGGTTCCAAAGTAACTAGCGCTAATTTTGAAAAAAAGTGGTTTGGAAATAGCAAAGTGCTACTTGTATTTATTGCCCCATAAATTGCAAAAAAAGCAAAGAACATGTAAACATTGGGTATTTATAAACTCAGGACAAAATTTATAAGCTATTTAGCATGGGTGTTTTTTGGTGATTGTAGATGTGTAACAGATTTTGGGGGTCAAAGTTAGAAAAAGTGTGTTTTTTTCCATTTTTTCCTCATATTTTATCATTTTTTTTTAGTAAATTATAAGATATGATGAAAATAATGGTATCTTTAGAAAGTCCATTTAATGACGAGAAAAACGGTATATAATATGTGTGGGTACAGTAAACGAGTAAGAGGAAAATTACAGCTAAACACAAACACAGCAGAAATGTAAAAATAGCCATTGTCATTAAGGGTAAGAAAATTGAAAAATGGTCCGGTCATTAAGGGGGTTAATTTAAAAGTTTTGGTGGTGGCAGCAGGGATATTGTTAATTAGAGCAGTGTGGACAAGATCTGGGGGCTAACGTGGTGTCTCTTTTAAGGTCTTTTTGCAGAGTTGCAAGGATAAGGGAACCAGAGCTGTGTGCCATTAACCCCTTCATGCCCACACCCCTCTATTGTGATGCTGAGAGGGTTTGATTTGTCACACTATACATTAAAAAAATAATAATTATGGGCTATATAAATAGATCCTCTACAAAACATATATGCAAAGAAAAAATTAGTGTATAATGTCCCTTTAACTGTGTGTGCACACTCAGATGTGGAATTTAAGGCACAAAATAGTTATTACTTTTGACCAAACTTCTTATACATATTACTTATTTATTTGCCATCATTGTTTTTATTTATTTTTTCCCATTTTTAACAATTTAATAAAGGTTAAATTTTAATGTATCTGTTCTGCTTCACTAATCTGGGCAGAGAGTGCTGGAATGCATACTGTAGTGGACTCTTTCTTTCATCGACAAATTAAGCCAGTGTATATACTATATACCTATACTTTTTTTGTTCTCTAGAAACCTTTCTTTTACAGCAGCATGATGGAAAAAAGTGACTGGAAAAAAAGAGGACAGGGGAAGGTAAGATATGTTGCAAATAAATAGTTAAATCTGTTTACTTTAATACATCATTATGGTAGGCAACATATCTAATCCTTCCTGTAAATGACTATTAGCACTGACAAATAGTGGAAGAGCATGATATCTAGTATGTTTATTTCAGTCAGATATGTGCAGTGTAATTTAGTTTTTGTCAGCCTTACACGTGCCCTCTGACAAAGGGAAACAAACACTGTATAGATTATCGCATGCATTTGGTTTCACATCATCTTTGTAATGCATGTTTCAAGTGCTAGCCACTAATTGTGATGTCTTCAAACACAAAGTAAACAGCCATAGTACAATTACTGATGAAGCAAGACACAAGCCTATGGAAATGAAAGCGCTCACCAACAACTGCTCCTTTATTTTAATGAGGTCACCATCGCATACTACAGTTTTGTTTACTCTTCTAACCCAGCAATATGCTACATAGCGATTGTTGTGGCCAGCTGGGCCAAGTAAAAATAAGCTGTATGGCACATAAATATAGAAATGCTCAAGAAGTTGCAGACAAAAGGAGTTTTCTATGCTCATTTTTTTCCCATAAGCTGGTGAGAGTCCACAGTATCATGTGGAATTACACACCAGTCCACTAGGACGATGCAAAAACACCCCTACAAACCAGAGCTTTTACTTTGTTTTCTTGGTATCTTTTATTGAAAAAATAAAACTAGGCAGGCTCATAAGTGCTCAAGGAGTGTGCACGTCTATTGTACTCTATGGCAACAGTGTTTTGCAACATTATATAACAAAGCTACAAATAATGTTGTAAAACTCTGCTGCCATAGAGTACTAAAGACACATGCACACTCCTGAGATCTTATGAGCCTACATAGTTTTACTCTTCAATAAAAGATTCAGAGAGAATGAAGCAAATTTGATAGCAGAAGTAAATTGTAAAGTTGTATAAAATTGCATACTCTATATCAGGGGTGCCCAATAGGTAGATCGGAATCTACCAGTAGATCCGAAGGCGCTGCTGGTAGATCGCGGCCGATGTGGTCAAGTTACACGATTTCAACACTGGGGTGTGAGTTGCTACCGCAGTGTGTAAAGGGGTAGGTCATTAAACAGCCTGATGGTCGGACAGGAAACGTGCTACAGGATTGGATCTTGAGGGACATCGATTTTCACCAATCAATGTAGATGATTTTTGAACAACACAATTGGCCTATCAAAAGCATGGTTGAGTGAGTACTCTCCCAATGGATATGGCGGTATAGTATAGTTAGGAGGGTAAGCGTCAATAGATAAAAAAAAAAGTAAATCTGTTGTATCTTTATGCTTTTGCACATACATGTGTTGCTAAATCATGCAACCTTAAAGGGATATGAAACACACATTTTATTTTCATGATTCAGATATACAACATGCAATTTTAAACAACTTTCTAATTTACTTCTATTATCAATTTTTCTTGATTCTCTTGGTATCTTTATTTGAAAAAGCAGGAATATAAGCTTAGAAGCCGGCGCATTTTTAGTGGGTAGATGTCGTTGAGCTGGCCATTTGAAAAGTAGATCCAAACACAAAAAAGTGTGGGCACCCCTGCTCTATATCAATCAAGCAAGTTTAATTTTGACTTTACTGTCACTTTAAGTTTCTACAGTATGGCTTAGAGAAAAGCATATCAGCCAGTTCAGTTAAAGACAGATTTCTGCCTGATCTGTTCTAGATCACACACAAAACCTCACCAACATTTCTGATGTTCAAAACTTTTGTTCTAGCTTTGATAAAAAAAAAACAAAAAAACAATAATTTGACCATTTACTTTTCTTTGTAGTCTAAGTCCTTTTGAACCTGTGCCTGGTCTGGAACTTCAGCTTTGGTCGTGGACGATTCTTCTTCTTTTAGCCATTCTTGCAGATAGAAAGTTTTCCATATTATCTTGTAAACCTCCTTTCCTGATTTTTCAACAGGACAAGGCTGTTCTAAGAACACGTTGCTCTTTTCTTTACAAAGGAATTATCTACAGATACTATTAAGTAAGAAATCAAGACTTTGCAACCTTGATGTAGCAAGGGCTTTACAGTTTAATGTGAAGACAACAACATTTTTCAGACTATCATTTTCCTTATTTGTCAATTCCTCTGGAACTCACAAAGTTTTGGCTGTTTCTCTTAGCAGTCTGGTTTGAAGGGATATGAAACCGAAAACCTGTATTGTGATTCAGGACAGAATATTTTAAAAACTTTCCAATTTACTTCTATTATCAAAGTAGCTTCTTTCCCATGCTATACTCTATTCAAGATATGTTTAAAAATGTATGCTCTGGGGGGCGGAGCCTACACTCAATGCGGCAAGACGTGTCTCAATGAAGCTCTGTGAGCCTGAAACTAGTTTTAAGAGTTTTTCACAGTTAATCTTGATATTTCTTACGCTGAAGCAGCTAATTACTACTGTTGACAGTTATACTCTAAGAGTGGATATCCTGACAGAGCCTATGCCTATGTTTGTTGAGGCAGCTACGTGACAAGTTTCTTCTCAAGATAGGAAGCCATCTTAACAAGTTCCTGCACCTACGCAGTGAGTTTTGGATGTAGAAGAAGCTCCTGTATGGCTTGTGGAGCGTAGGTCTGGGGCTGGCCGTATCATTACCCCCGAACTCCGGGGTTACGATATCCTAGAATGGGATAACAAGTGCAATCTCTCTATCCGGATCTGTTACCTGCCCTGAAGTATACACTTCTATCTACAATGGAAAAGATTGCGGAGGAGGCACTGCTGGGTCTGCTGGACGAACACTTTCAAAACTTGCACCAGCTAATTGTAAACTGCTTTATGGGGAGAATTGACAAAAGAGAGAACTGTGAGGAGATATTAGAACCTACCTCCCCTCCCGGCGAGTTCACAGACATGGCGGCTGAAGTTCAGTCTATAGATGGGGCGCAATCATCTCTTGCACTGAGCCCTACAGCAACCTTAGATATGGAGGGAACTAAGGCGATAAAGGAGGACAGTGACGAAAACGCGATCTACCCTGTGGAATCCTCATGACTTGTACTCACTTACCCATGGAGAATTGGGTCTCTGTCAAGGGATGTATCAGCTATGCCGCCTCCCACGTGGGATGATCTTGGTGCGGTAGCCGGGGACGGCACACTGGAGAGAAACATATGGGACTTGAATCCAGCTACTTCTGGGCTCCTCGATCTCCAATGGGAAGTCCCTCTCACTTGCCCATACACAGGCTCTGATGAACTTGGAAGCTCCACAGGTATGGTTTCTCCTCCCTACTTATAGAGAGTGGAGCTTTGGGGTGTGCGGTTACGGGGCCGCAGACGGGGAAGAGATTTCTGGATCTGGGAGTTTATGTGCCTAGGACTGAGGGCCCGGGACAGCGCTGTTCTTGTTCAAAGACAAGGCGTGGGCTGAAATGGTTCTGAGTCCCGGGACTAATAATCACATTTTGTGACCAGCTACCCTGACCCGGGAAATACTTTGGAACTGCTAGTGTAATAGCACATTTTATTTTTTAAAGGGGCTCACTATACTCATGGGCAAAGACATATATTTGAAGTTGACTCTGTTTATATGAGACGGGTCTGATGATACTGAACTTTTGTGCAGCTGATAATTTCAGAAAATACCCCATATACTACATGTCAACCTCTTTCCAGCAGCGAATGCCATACATAATATAACGCTAATGTTTATAATATGCAGATTAGTGTATACATACCCTTAATTTATAGGGAGCTTGGTTCCACAATGTCTTTGAGTTTATGTTAATATCACTGACCTAGTATAAATACCTAAACGTTGTGAGATAGAATTGATGCACTCCACTGTACAGTTATTAGCTCTGCCTAGGTTTAGCAGTGTTCTGAGATGCATTTGATGTTCTGTGTTTCTTTATAGAGTGTTAATCCTTGCTCACAGTCAACACACAATGATATTGTCAAATATGCTGTCAACATTTTAATCCTTGCTGTTTTGTTCATGTAGCTGATGTTAATCTTTTGAAGACTTATAGGTTCTTTGCACACTCCCATATATAGAAATATACCCCCTTATGTTTTACATTGTTATTTCTACCCTCAACCCCAGCGCCCCCCAAATGCCCCTTAATCTCTCTTTCTTGTTTGAAAGCTCACAAGGTATTGAACCATTACCAATGTGGTATATATGTGCCTATACCCTTTACTTATTTTACTAGTTATATCTTTTCTTTTTCTAAAATATAAAATGAGTTCTGGTTCATGAGATCCAAAAGTGGTCTCTTCTAATTAAATTACCCCCCATACAGGTTTGTTTTAGAGTTGCGAGGTCCAAAAGTGTCCTCTAGTGTCATATAGGGAGTGGTATAGTAGTTGGCATACAAGCTGTGCTGTATTTCTGTTAAACTGACTTTTGTAATCTGTGATGCATAATTTGTACCATACTCATGTCTTTTGGTTTTTTGATATCTGTATGCCTTAACTTACGCCTCAAATAAAAAAAAAAAAAAAAAAAAAAAAAAAAAATGATAATTTTCCATTTAAAAAACAAATAAAAAACAAATGCATGCTCTATCTGAATCATGAAAGAACATTTTGGGTTTCATATCCGTTTAATTCATATGGGCATACATAGTTGTAGGGAAGAAATCCCCTGAGTGCATAAACTGCTTATTCCATTTCAGCAGCAGTGAGCCTCCCAAGATCAGATATGTAAGGTGTACCTGTGGACCGATTTATCATTGCAAAGTGCATACGCTGTCCGCATTTATCATTGCACAAGCATTTCTAGTGAAATGCTTGTGCAATGCCGCCTCCTGCAGATTCGCTGCGTATCCGATCTGGCTGATTGCTGTCCCGCCCACCTCAAAGGTGGCGGATGAGTTAAGGAGCAGCGGTTTCCGAACCAGGTCATACGGCCCATGGTCTTCCTTGCAGACTTTCGCTAAATGTCAGCATTTTGATGTGTATGCCCTCTTCAGAGGCTGCAATGCCATATTATAATTATATTGTCCCCTTCCAATTTCATGGTGGTCTCTTACATAACTGCTTGGGGTATAAAATTCCACATGTGATGTCTCGTGTCTCTCAAGAAAGAAAGCACAATTTATGCTTACCTTATAAATTCATTTATTTCATGATCGTCAGAGTCCTACACTCTTCACCCTTGTTATTCTATACAGGTGGAGACAGAACTTGTTTTTGCAAATTATTTGCCCCGCTTTCTTCCTTTTCCTGCGTTTCTAGTTTCCTCCTCCTCCTCCTATTGGATAAATAGTATGACTGAAGTATTCTGTGAAAGTGGGAGGGGTTTAAAGTTCTGATATGTAGGAGTGTTTTTGCCTACTCCTAGTGGACTGAAGTGTAATCCCACATCATGTCTCACAGACCATTGTTCACATCATGAAATAAATTAATTACTCATGTAAGCATAACTTGTTTTTATGTGTAAAACAAAATGTATCTTACCTGATAAATTTCTTTCTTTCCGGATATGGAGTGAGTCCACAGCATCTTCAATTACTGTTGGGAATATCACTCTTGGCCAGCAGAAGGAGGCAAAGAGCACCACAGCCAAGCTGTTAAGTATCACTCCCCTTTCCACAAACCCCAGTCATTCGACCGAAGGTAAATGGAGAAAAAAGAAGTAACACAAGGTGTAGAGGTGCCTGAGGTTAGTAAAAAAAAAACTGTGTTAAATAAAAAGGGCGCATCAGTGTACTTGCCATATCCAGAAATAAATACATTTATCATGTAAGAATAAATTTTGTTTTCTTTCCTAAGAGTCCATGCCGTCCACAATTACTGTTGGGAACCAATACCCAAGCTAGAGTACACAGAGGACTAGGGAGGGACAAGACAGGTAGACCTAAACAGAAGGCACCACTGCTTAAAGAACCTTTCTGCCAAAAGAAGCCTCAGCAGAGGCAAAAGTATCAAATTTGTAAAATTTTGAAAAAGTATGCAGAAAAGACCAAGTAGCTGCCTTGCAAATCTGTTCCACAGAAGCTTCATTTTTGAAAGCCAAAGAAGAAGAGACAGCTCTAGTAGAATGAGCTGTAATTCTCTCAGAAGGCTGCTGTCTCATAGGCCAAACAAATTATACTTCTCAACCAGAGAGAAAGAGAAGTAGCAGTAGCTTTCTGACCTTTACGTTTCCCAGAGAAACAAAAAGGGCAGAAGACTGGCGAAAATCATTAGTCGCCTGTAGGTAGAATTTTAGAGCACGTACAACATCCAGGTTGTGCAAGAAACGTTCCTTTAAGTCTTTAATTCATATGGCATACATAGTTGTAGGGAAGAATTCCCCTAAGTGCATAACTGCTTATTCCACTTCAGCAGCAGTGAGCCCTCTCAAAAGATCAGATATGTAAGGTAGCTACCTGGGGGCCAATTTATCAAAGTGCAGCGGAAATCGATAAATGCCGACAGCATACGCTGTCCGCATTTATCATTGCATAATAATTTCTAGTGAAATGCTTTGCAATGCTGCCCCCTGCAAATTCGCTGCGTATCTGATCTGGCTGATTGCTATCCGCCACCTCAAAGGTGGCGGATGAGTTAAGGAGCAGCGGTCTTAAGCGGTTTCCGAACCAGATCTATACGGCCCCATTCGGGCCATGATAAATCGGCCCCATGGTCTTCCTTGCAGACTTTCGCTAAATGTCAGCATTTTGATGTGTATGCTGCAATGCCTTAGTAATAACATACCTGCCTTATTCATATTGTCCCCTTCCAATTTCATGGTGGTCTCTTATTTCACTGCTTGGTTATCAAATTCCACATGTCTTGTGTCTCTCAAGAAAGAAATCACAAATTATGCTTACCTTATAAATTCATTTATTTCATGATTGTCAGAGTCTACAATCTTCACCCTTGTTATTCTATACAGGTGGAGGCAGAACTTGATAGAGGAGGAGGATTAGGACATAGAGAAGGAACAACAATTTCCTGATTAGTATTTCTATCCGAAACAACTTTAGGAAGAGAACCAAACTTACGAAGAACCGCCTTATCTGCATGAAAGATAAGGTAAGGCGAATCACACTTCAAAGCCGAGAGTTCCGAGCAGAAGATATAGCAATAAGAAAAAACCTTCCAAGATAACTTAAAGGGACAGTCAAGTCCAAAAAAAACTTTCATGTTTCAAATAGGGCATGTAATTTTAAACAACTTTTCAATTTACTTTTATCACCAATTTTGCTTTCTTCTCTTGGTATTCTACTGCCTCTAATCTAAATGCATTTTAATAGTTTTTCACCACTAGAGGGCATTAGTTCACATATTTCATATAGATAACATTGAGCTCATGCACGTGAATTTACCATGGAGACAGCTCTGATTGGCTAAAATGCAAGTCTGTCAAAAGAACTAAAATAAGGGGGCAGTCTGCTGAGGCTTAGATACAAGGTAATTACAGAGGTAAAACGTGTATAATTATAACTGTGTTGGTTATGCAAAACTGGGGAATTGGTAATTAAGGGATTATATATCTTTTAAAACAACAAAAATTCTGGTGTTGACTGTCCCTTTAATATCTATGGAATCCATAGGCTCAAACGGAGCCTGCTGCAAAACTCTAAAAACAAGGTTAAGGCTCCAAGGAGGAGCAACAGACCTAAACACAGGCCTGATTCTGATCAGGGCCTGACAAGAAGATTGCACATCCGGCACATCCCCCAGACGCTTATGTAGCAAAATAGATAAGGCAGAAATCTGACCCTTCAGGGTACTGACCAACAAACCCTTCTCCAGACCTTCCTGGAGAAAAGACAAAATCCTAGGAATCCTGACCCTATTCCAAGAGTAGCCCTTGGATTCACACCAATAAAGATATTTACACCATATCTTATGGTGAATTTTCCTAGTAACTAGGCTTGCAAGCCAGAATCATTGTCTATCCTAAGCGTTCAATCTCCAAGCAGTCAGCTTCAGAGAAACAAGATTTGGATGAAGGAAGGGACCCTGAAATAGAAGGTCCTCCCTCAGAGACAGTCTCCAAGGTGGAGAGACAACATTTCTACTAGGTCTGCATAACCAGATCCTGCGAGGCCACGCAGGGGCTATTACAATGACAGACGCTCTCTTCTGTTTGATACGAGCAATGACTCATGGAAGGAGAGCAAACGGAGGAAACATGTATGCCAGCCTGAAATCCCAAGGGACCACCAGAGCATCTATTAGGGCGGCCTGTGGATCGCTTGACCTCGAACCGTACCTCAGGAGTTTGACATTCTGCAGAGACGCCATCAGATCCAGCTCTGGCACCCCCATATGAGGGTCATGCTGGAGAACACCACAGGATAGAGCTCCTACTCCCCAGGATAAAAAGTCTGTCTGCTCAGAAAATCCGCTTCCCAGTTGTCCACTCCTAGAATGTGGATTGCAGATAGACAGCAATTGTGAACTTCCGCCCACTGAATAATCTGAGCCACCTCTTTCATGGCTAATTAACTCTTAGTTCCTCCCTGGTGGTTGATGTAAGCCACTGTTATGTTGTCCAACTGGAACATGATAAACTGGGCTAAAAGACAACTGAGGCCAAGCCAGAGCATTGATAATTGCTCTCAACTCTAAGATGTTTATGGGAAGCGCTGACTCCTCCCGAGTCCAGAGTCCCTGCGCCTTTTTCATGCTGATTTAGAGTCAGCCGTGGGTTTCTTTGATTGCTTCCCGTTGTTCCAAGACTAATTGGGTTTCCAAGAAGGCTTGGACTGTTCCTTTTTGGAAGGGGAAGGCTTACCTCTGAAGTTACGAAAGAAACGAAAATTACTCTGACGTCCTTTCGACCTATTCTTCATATCTTGCGGAAGAAAAGACCCTTTACCACCCGTGATATCGGAAATAATCCCCGCCAGAACCAGGTCCAAGCAAGGTCTTCCCTTGTAAGGAATCACCAAAAGCTTGGACTTAGATGAAACATCTGCTGACCAAGATTTCAGCCACAAGGCTCTGTATGCTAATACAGCGAAACCAGATATTTTGGCTCCCAACTTAATAACCTGCAATGAACCATCAGTAATAAAGGAATTGGCTAACTTAAGAGCCTTAATCCTGTCTTGGATCTCCTCTAAGGGAGTCTCCACCTGAAGAGACTCAGACAATGCACCAAACCAATAGGCTGCCACACTCGTCACAGTCGCAATACACACTGCAGGTTGCCATTGGAGACCTTGAAGAACATACATCCTTTTCAAATAAGCCTCCAGCTTTTTGTCCACTGGATCCTTAAAAGAATAGCTATCCTCAATAGGAATAGTAGTTCTCTTAGCCAGAGTAGAAAGTGCCCCTTCCACTTTCGGAACTGTTTGCCATGACTCCTTAATGGAGTTTGCCACAGGAAACATCTTTTTAAAGACAAGAGACAGGGAAAAAGGAATCCCAGGTCTCTCCAATTCCTGTGCAATAATTTCCATAGCATGGTCTGGCACAGGAAACACCTCCCCAGAGGAAGGAACCTCAAAGTACTTATTAATTTTACTAGATTTCCTTGGGTTGACAACGACAGAGGTATCGGAGTCGCACAAGGTAGCCAAAACCTTGTTTAACAAGACTCGGTGTTCAAGCTTAAATCTGAAGGATACAACTTCAGCATCAGATGAAGAAATTACACTGTCTGAATCTGAGATTTCACCCTCAGAGGCTACTGACGTATCCTCCTCCTCAGACTTATGAGAAAGAGCAACCTGGGTAGCCAAACCTGAATCAGAAACCTTTCTATCTGAATCGTTAAATTTCCTCTTGCGTTTTCCCTGTAGCATGGGAATATCAGCTGATACCGCAGAAGATACCTGGGCAGCAATTTCTGCTTGCAAATAGACTCCTCCAGGAGATTGAGAAGAACTGCAGGGCACTGAATGTGATGCCAATAAGGCTTGGGACTATGGAGGAGAATGCTGTGGCATTGCCTGAACAGCATCACCCTGAAAGAATGGTGGCTCTGGGGCAAAAATACTATCTTTATGTAATAGAGTCCTCTCTATGCATGAGGAACAGAATGGCAGGGGAGGTTCAACTTGGTTATCCAAGCAAAGCTTGCATTGAACTATAGTAGCAATTTTCTGATCCATAATTGAAATAAAAATTCTTTAATTGTTAAAAAGAATTAATCCTGCGCTGTCCCAGGGATACTCTGAGCTCTCATAAACCCAATAAGGCAGAGGACAACTAAAATCTAAATTCGAGTTGAAAAAAACAAAACAAGGAAGGAATGGGACAGTAACTACATGCAATACCTATACACCTCAGCGCATAGCTGAGGCACCTACCTGCCCCCTCTGACCAACGGAGTCGCAACTGCGATGTAGCAATAAAAAACACAACTGCTCCGGTCTCCTCTAACAGGAAAGCATCAGAAATGCGCCACTATCTAGAAAGAGCGCACGATTACCAACTAAAAAAACGCCTCAAGAAAATCCGCCTCCCTTACTAAGAACTATCTTAGTAACTAGAGCAGAGCAAAGCAGTCATAAGCATGGAAAAGTCTGTCAGCACGGTCTGACCATCGCAACTGCACCTTCTAGGCACACTATCATCTAATTGTATCATAGGTTCTCTGGCACCCCAGATAATAAACCCCTGAGCCACCAAATGGAAATAAACATAATAAATCTTAATTTCCAGTCTCTTGTCACAATTCAAGTGCCTACGCACTGTCTAATAACTCCTGAACTCAGGATTGTCACCCCAATATATGTGCATTTAACCATTAACCCTTCAGTGCCAGCGACTCTTCCCAGAAGATAAAATATGGTACGTACCTGCACCTCTAGCTGTCCAGCAGGACAGCCCACCCATCATGAGAGGAAGTCACTCCTCACAGAGACCTGTGAAAAAAAGAAAGGACAGAGTAAACCTACTCTGGCTTTCTATACAGGGGCAGCAACATATTAGGAAAATGCAGTGAGGCCCACCCCACAAGTTCCTAACTGCTTGAAAGCCACCACTGCCCTACTGAAGAGGGTATTGTGGAGTACGGCTAGACCCAATCTTGACGGAAGATCAGAGTAAACTTACTCTGGCTTTTAAATTAATAAAATCTTGATTGAAGTGAAATAAATCAAATCTTCAGACACCAAAACGTCACCTCCTCCTTGCATCAAAGTCAAAGAGAATGACTGGGGTTTGTGAGAAGGGGAGTGATACTTAACAGCTTAGCTGTGGTGCTCTTTTCCTCCTGCTGGCCAGGAGTGATATTCCCAACAGTAATTGAGGACGTTGTGGACTCACCATATCTTAGGAAAGCAATTATGTTCACAGTGAAGGACTGCATTGCAAAAGTTCTGCATAAAGATCTCAATGCAATGCACAACTGAAATACTTTTGGCTTGTGGTTACTATAAAAATAAAAAGGTAAATAACAAACATCCGATGGTTAGACAGGGTTGCACATTTCTATATATTTTAACCCCTGTACTATAAAATTTGTTGCCCCTTAATATGTTCCAAATGACATGGTGTGCCTGCTGCACAATAATAAATGTATGGGAAATTGTTGCTTAATTGTTATTTTTGTATTAGAAATGGCTGGTTTTGATAACACCATCAACTATTGTTCTCAAGAGCATACCCATATAAATGGGCTGAGCCTGTAGGTAAAGCAAACATGCTCATGTTATACCTGTTTATAGACTAATAGCCTAAGAGTTCAGTTCTGAAAAGTTAATTTTGGCTGGTAGTAAATGAGCACAGCCAGCAATTTCAGATATAAAAATCTCTCTCCAACTGGGTGGTTAATAAGTGCTACTGTCTCCTGTTTACATACATTTTGTACAAGTAACACATCTGTATTATGCAATTTTAAAAAACTTTCCAATGTTTTTCTATTATATAATTTGCTACATTCTCTTGATATCCTTTTTTTTTTTGGCTGCACATAGATGCTTCATGTGATTCTCACCCATGGGCATTGCTATTTCTTCAACAAAGAATGAAGCAAATTATATAATAAAAGTAAATTGGAAATTTTGTTTAAAATTGTATTCTCTATCCTAATCATGAAAGAAATATTTTGGGCTTCATGTCCCTTTAAGCCGAGAAAACTGCCGGAAGGACCTTCCTTCCGAAGAAGCAAAAACATAAAAATGGTAGAATTTAGTAAAAGTATGCAAAAAATAGACCAAATATAGCTGCCTTGCAAATTTGGTCAATTGAAGCTTTATTCTTGAAAGCCCAAGACACAGTGACTAACCGAGTAATGAGCAGTAATCCATTTTGGCGGAGGCTGACCTGCCTTCAAGTAAGCCTTGTGAATCAAATGTTTCAACCAAAAGGCCAAAGAAACAGCAGAAGCTTTCTCCTTTTCTAGTACCAGAAAAGTGATTGAACACACTAGAAGTCTGTCTAAAATTCTTAGGAACATCAATATAATTTTTTTAATGCTCTGACAACATCCAAATTATGCAAATAATCTCTCTGAAGCATTCTTAGGATCAGGACACAAAGAAGGGACAACAAAAGGGAAAAAAAACAGTTTAATATCCATCTTAAGCATAGGTTCAAAAAGAGTAACATGCAAAACCCTCAGCACCAGGTTAAGATTCCATGGAGGTGAAACTGCCTTGATCACAGCTTTAATTCGAGCCAAAGCCTGAACAAAACCATAAATATCAGGAAGATTAGCAATCCTCCTATGAAACAGAGAGCTGGCAGATGGGCCCTTATCCAGACCATCCTGTAAAAACTGCAAATCCTAGGAGTTCCGAAAGAATGCCAGAAAAAAGAAAATGTATGTTTACCTGATAAATTTATTTCTTTTTTGACACTATGAGTCCACGGATCATCTTAATTACAGGAAAAGCCTAGGCGCAGAGGTGTCTGAAGTTTACATAACCCACAACCTGTCTAAAAGAAACAGGGCGGCCGTGGACTCATCGTGTCAAAAAAGAAATACATTTATCAGGTAATCATAAATTTTATTTTCTTTTTTAAGACACAATGAGTCCACGGATCATCTTAATTACTAATGGGATTCAATACCCAAGCTAGAGTACACAGATGATACGGGAGGGACAAGACAGGGAACCTAAACGAAAGGCACCACTGCTTGTAAAACCTTTCTCCCAAAAGCGGCCTCAGCCGAGGCAAAAGTATCAAATTTGTAGAATATTGAAAAGTGTGAAGAGAGGACCAAGTTGCATCCTTGCAAATCTGTTCCACAGAAGCTTAGTTCTTGAACGCCCATGAGGAAACAACAACCCTCGTGGAATGAGCCATAACTCTCTCTGGAGGCTGCTGTCCAGCAGTCTCATATGCAAAACGTATGATACTCTTCAGCCAAAAAGAAAGAGAAGTAGCCACAAAGAAGAAGACTGACGAAAGTCCTTAGTCGCCTGCAGGTAAAACTTTAAAGCACGGACCACGTCCAAATTGTGCAGAAGTCATTCATTTTTTAGAAGGATTAGGACACAAAGAAGGAACAACAATCTCCTGATTAATGTTCCGATCAGAAACTACTGTAGGAAGAAATCCTAATTTTGTACGTAAAACTACCTTATCTGAATGGAAAATAATGTAAGGAGACTCTAACTTCAATGCCGAGAGCTCTGACACTCTACGAGCTGAAGAAATCACAACAAGATAATATTTTAATATCTAAGGAATGCATAGGCTCAAACGGAGCCCCTTGAAGAACTTTGAGAACTAAGCAAGACTCCATGGAGGAGTAACTGGTTTGAACACAGGCCTGATTCTGAGCAAGGCCTGACAAAAGGATTGTACATCTGGGACATCCGCCAGACATTTGTGTCAAAATTGACAAGGCCGAGATTTGACCCTTTAGGGAACTCATCGATAAACCCTTCTCCAAACCCTCTTGGGGAAAAGACAAAATTCTAGGAATCCTAACTCTACTCCATGAGTAGCCCTTGGATTCACACCAATAAAGATATCTACGCCATATCTTATGGTAAATCTTTCTAGTTACAGGCTTACGAGCCTGAATCATGGTCTCTATGACCAAGTCAGAAAACCCCCGCTTGGACAAAATTAAGCGTTCAATCTCTAAGCAGTCAGCTTCAGAGAAACTAGATTTGGGTGAAGGCAGGGCCCTTGAATTATAAGGTCCTTCCTCAACGGAAGTCTCCAAGGTGGCAGAGATGGACCCCGACCCATATCTCAGGAGCTTGGCATTCTGTCAAGATGCCATGAGATCTAACTCTGGCTGACCCCATTTGAGAATCAGGCTGGAAAACACTTCCGAATGGAGTTCCCACTCCCCTGGATGAAATGTCTGCCTGCTCAGAAAGACCACCTCCCAGTTGACCACTCCTGGGATGTGGATCACCGACAGATAGCAAGAATGGGCCTCCGCCCACTGAATTACCTTGGTTACCTCTGTCATCGCTAAGGAACTCCACGTTCCTCCCTGATGATTGATGTAAGCCACTGAAGTTAAGTTGGAACCTGATAAACTGGGCTGAGCATTGAAGATCGCCCTCAGTACCAGGATGTTTATAAAAAGAACAGACTCTGACAGAGTCCAAACTCCTTGAGCCTTTAGGGAACCCCTGACAGCTCCCCACCCTAGAAGTCTGGCGTCTGTTGTCACAATCACCCAGGACGGTCAGTGAAAGCAGGTTCCCTGAGAGAGATGATCCAGAGACAACCACCATTGAAGCGAGTCCCTCGTCTCCTGCTCCAGGGTTATTCGAGGAGACAAGTCTGCATAGTCTCCGTTCCATTGCCTGAGCATGCTTAAGTGCAGAGGTCTGAGGTGGAACCGAACAAACGGGATGATGTCCATAGCTGCCACCATCAGCCCGATTACCTCCATGCACTGGGCCACTGACGGCCGAGGAGTGGACTGAAGGGCTAGACAAGTATTGACAATCTTTGATTTCCTGACTTCTGTCAGAAAAATCTTCATAGATATGGAATCTATTATGGTTCCCAAGAAAGTCACCCTTGTATTTGGGACTAAGGAACACTTTCCAAATTTACCTTCCACCCGTGAGATCTAAGGAAAGATAACACCATGTCGGAATGGGATCTTGCTTCTTGAAAAGATGGCGCCTGGACTAGAATATCGTCCAGATAAGGCACCACCCCAATGCCCTGTGGCCTTAGAACTGCCAGTAGAGACCCCAGAAGCTTTGTGAAGATTCTGGGATCCGTGGCCAGACCGAAAGGAAGAGCCACGAACTGGAAGTGTTTGTCTAGAAAGGCAAACCTTAGGAACTTGTGATGATCCCTGTGGATAGGAACATGTAGCTATGCGTCCTTTAAATCCACTGTTGTCATAAATTGACCCACCTGGATCAATGGAAGAATGGAACAAATGGTTTCCATCTTGAAAGAAGGAACCCTGAGAAATTTGTTTAGACTCCTGAGGTCTAAAATTGGTCTGAAGGTTCCCTCCTTTTTTTGGGAACTACGAACAGTTTGGAATAAAAACACTGCCCCTGTTCCTGTACTGGAACGGGAACAATCACTCCCAGGGCGGAGAGGTCTCCTACACAATGTAATAACGCCTCTCTCTTTGTCTGGTCTGCAGATAATCTTGAAAGTAGAAACCTGCCTCTGGGAGGAAAACTTTTGAACTCCAATTTGTACCCCTGAGACACAATTTCTATACAGCCCAGGGATCCTGACCGACCCGAACCCAATCCCGAACAAAGAAGGAAAGTCTGCCCCTACCAGATCCGGTCCCTTATAACAGGCTTCTTGGATTGTTTACCCTTGTTCCAAGACTGGTTGGGTCTCCATGTAGGCTGCTTTGAGGCGGAAGAGGAAGAATTTCCCTTAAAATTTTGAAAGGAACGAAAATTACTCTGTCGTACCATTTGTTTGTTTCTCATATCTTGAGGGAGAAGATGACCCTTACCTCCTGTAATATCAGAGATTATTTCCTTCAAGCCCAGTCCAAACAAGGTCTTCCCCTTGTAAGGAATCGCTAAAAGCTTAGACTTAAAGGATACATCCGCAGACCAAGGTTTTAACTAAAAGACTCTGCAAGCTAGAACAGAGAAACCTGAAATCTTTGCTCCCAATTGATACCTTAAAGGGAAGAATCCGTAATAAAGGAATTAGCCATTTTAAGAGCTGTTATCCTATCCTGGATTTCATCCAGGGGAATGTCAGTCCTAATAGCGGACTGACATTGCGAGGCCAACCTGGGGCATTTAGGATTACTGAAGATTTCTCTAGGCTTATCTTGGAGTTGACTCTGGGCAGAAGTTCCAGAGGAGGAAAGAGATAAGCAAGCTGAAATGACCAAGGAGCTACTAGAGCATCCACAAACTCTGATTGAGGGTCCCTGGACTTCGCAAAGTACCTATGAAGTTTGTTGTTCGAACGAGAAGCCATCAGATCTATCTCTAGAAGTCACCAAATACCCACAATCTGAAATAACACATTCAGGCGAAGAGACTTTTCCCCTGGATGTAGAGATTGGCGACAGAGGAAGTCTGCTTCCCTTATGATCACTCCTGGAATATGAATTGCAGAGATTTAACAGGAATACATTTCCACCTCCACAAACTCTGCTTGAGGGTCCCTGGACTTCACAAAGTACCTATGAAGTTTGTTGTTCGAACGAGAAGCCATCAGATCTATCTCTAGGAGACACCAAATACCCACAATCTGAAATAACACATTCAGACGAAGAGACTTTTCCCCTGGATGTAGAGATTGGCGACAGAGGAAGTCTGCTTCCCTTATGATCACTCCTGGAATATGAATCGCAGAGATTTAAAAGGAATACATTTCCGCCTGTGAGAGTATTTAAGTTACTTTCCTCATGACTAGGAAACTGTAAGTTCCCACTGATGGTTGAGATAAGCCACTGCAGTGACATTGTCTGTTTAAGAACAGAGGTGAGACTCCCTATTCAACAGGGGCCAAGCCTGAAGAGCCCTGAAAATAGAGTTCTAGAATATTTATAGGCAACCTTGCCTCCCGAGGATCCCAAACTCCCTGTGCTCTCAGAGACCCCCAAACAGCTCCCTAACCTGAAATACTTGCATCTGTAGTGATCACAATCCAGGTAGGACAAGCAAAAGAAGAAATGATCCCTGTACCATTGACGAAGCATACAAAGCTGAAGAGGTCTCATATGAAAACAAGCAAACAGAATTGCATCTGAAGCTACAATAATGAGGCCTAGTATTTCCATTGAAAAAGCAAAAGAGGGGAAAGAGAGAGACTGAAGGTTCAGACAAGCTGACACCACATGTAACCTTTCTGCTCTGTTAGATTTAGACTCAGAGACTGAATCTATTTAATTCCTCAAACGAAGGTGACTTTTTTTGGAATTTCAAAGAATTCTTTAGAAACTTGATCCTCCAACCATGTCATTCAGAGAAACATCAACAGAACAACAGTTGTTTGGTGTGAGTGGAAAAAGACTGAGCTTGAAACAAGATATCGTCCAGGTATGGAAACACTGCAACACTCTGAGTTATGATCACAGACAATATGGCACCCAGAACGTTTGTGAATATTCTTCGAGCTATAGCCAGATCAAATGGCAACAAAAGAGTAACAAACTGAAAATGCTTGTATAGAAAGGCAAACCTCAGAACCTTTTAATGTTCCCTGTGAATTGGAACATGAAGATAAGCATCCTTTAATATATTGTGGACATAAACTGATCTTGCTGAACAAAAGGCAGAATAGTCTGAATAAAGGTAATGATACAATCACTCCCATAGTATCCAGAAACTGACTGGGGAAAAAAGCTTGAGCCTTTACAGGATTCCTTGGAACATTTGATAGAAGAAAAACAAAACTTTGTCTGGAAGGCCTTGTTCTAAAACAGTGGGAAACTATATTCAGAACCCAGGAATCTGGAACAGACTGAAACAAAAACAAAGTCTGTGCCCCCCCCCTAAACTCTATATAGTCAAGAGGTCTTTAGGTATAGTTATATAACTTGGATGTGCACGTAAAGGCTCCCATAAGCCTCTACTAAAAAACATAATTTATGTAAGAACTTACCTGATAGATTAATTTCTTTCATATTGGCAAGAGTCCATGAGCTAGTGACGTATGGGATATAAAATCCTACCAGGAGGGGCAAAGTTTCCCAAACCTCAAAATGCCTATAAATACACCCCTCACCACACCCACAATTCAGTTTAATGAATAGCCAAGTAGTGGGGTGATAAAGAATGGAGTAAAGAGCATCAACAAAGGAATTTGAAAATAATTGTGCTTTATACAAAAAAAATCATAACCACCATAAAAAGGGTGGGCCTCATGGACTCTTGCCAATATGAAAGAAATTAATTTATCAGGTAAGTTCTTACATAAATTATGCTTTCTTTCATGTTATTGGCAAGAGTCCATAAGCTAGTGACATATGGGATAGCAATACCCAAGATGTGGAACTCCACGCAAGAGGGATAAAAATAAAAACAGCCATTTTCCGCTGAAAAAATTAATCCACAGCCCAAAAAATAAGTTTATTTAAGAAAAAACTTAAATCAAAAGCAGAAGAAACTGAAACAGCTGCCTGAAGAACTTTTCTACCGAAAACTGCTTCTGAAGAAGCAAACACATCAAAACGGTAGAATTTAGTAAATGTATGCAAAGAAGACCAAGTTGCTGCTTTGCAAATCTGATCAACTAAAGCTTCATTCTTAAAAGCCCACGAAGTAGAGACTGATCTAGTAGAATGAGCTGTAATTCTCTGAGGCGGGGCTTGACCCGACTCCAAATAAGCTTGATGAATCAAAAACTTTAACCACGAAGCCAAGGAAAAAGCAGAAGCCTTCTGACCTTTCCTAGAACCAGAAAAGATAACAAATAGACTAGAAGTCTTCTTGAAATCTTTAGTAGCTTCAACATAATATGTCAAAGCTCTTATCACATCCAAAGAATGTAAGGATCTCTCCAAAGAATTCTTAGGATTAGGACACAAGGAAAGAACGACAATTTCTCTATTAATGTTGTTAGAATTCATAACCTTAGGTAAGAATTTAAAAGAAGTCGGCAAAACCGCCTTATCCTGATGAAAAACCAGAAAAGAAGATTCACAAGAGAGAGTGGATAATTCAGAAACTCTTCTAGCAGAAGAGATGGCCAAAAGAAACAGCACTTTCCAAGAAAGTAGTTTAATGTCCAAAGAATGCATAGGCTCAAACAGAGGAGCCTGTGAAGTCTTCAAAACTAAATTAAGAATCCAGGAAGGAGAGATTGATTTAATGACAGGCTTGATATGAACCAAAGCCTGCACAAAACAATGAATATCAGGAAGTTTAGCAATCTTTCTGTGAAATAAAACAGAGAGAGCAGAGATTTGTCCTTTCAAGGAACTTGCAGACAAACCTTTATCCAAATCATCCTGAAGAAACTGTAAAATTCTAGGAATTCTAAAAGAATGCCAAGAGAATTTATGAGAAGAATACCATGAAATGTAAGTCTTCCAAACTCGATAATAAATCTTTCTAGAAACAGATTTATGAGCCTGTAACATAGTATTAATTACTGAGTCAGAGAAACCTCTATGACTAAGCACTAAGTGTTCAATCTCCATACCTTCAATATTAATGATTTGAGATCGTGATGGAAAAACAGACCTTGAGATAGAAGGTCTGGCCTTAGTCGAAGTGGCCAAGGTTGGCAACTGGACATTCGGACAAGATATGCATACCAAAACCTGTGAGGCCATGCTGGAGCTACCAGCAGCACAAACGATTGCTCCATGATGATCTTGGAGATCACTCTTGGAAGAAGAACTAGAGGCGGGAAAATATAAGCAGGTTGATAACACCAAGGAAGTGTCAATGCATCTACTGCTTCCGCCTGAGGATCCCTGGACAGGTACCTGGGAAGTTTTTTGTTTAGATGAGATGCCATCAGATCTATTTCTGGAAGCCCCCACATCTGAACAATTTGAGAAAACACATCTGGGTGGAGAGACCATTCTCCCGGATGTAAAGTCTGACGACTGGAGGGGGACTTCCAGGCGGCGGCCATCTTAATGGTCGCACTGATCTTCAGCTCCTCAAGTTTTCTCCATATTATATCAATTTTCTCAAGCAGATTGGGTAATATTCTACTTAAAGTAGTGGAGAGACTTGTCTGTTGGTGACCCGATCCGAGATTTAGGGTATTGGATTGGGGCACGGCTTAATAGCCCTCAGTACCGGACTGCTTACTTTTGGTCCTTCCCCTACAACCGAAGCCTCAACACTGTCCCCACAACTGACTGTGCCTATAGTGCGCAGCCTTCACGAACTAATGGAGAACACTCCGATTTGTTTTGCTGAGCTGGCCTTACTCTTGGAAGAACACAGACTCAGACTCTGCAATGTTATAGAACGGGCATTCCGTTCCGAGCCTCCCCAGGGTAGGAAAATCATGGAGCAGCCACAGGCAGCAAACTCATCCAGCCCTTATGGGGAAACTAAGGCAGCAACAGAAGTGACAATAGGCTCTAATACCCGCCAGGATGATGGCAAATCTATCTCTGTCCCAAATGAAGTGACGAACCAGCCCACTGTTCAGGCCTCAGCCGAGGAGCCTGCACTGTACATACCTAGAGATGCGGCGCTGCTGCGGCGACTCCCTTGCGAGCTGGTCCTAGTCACTAGTGACCCTGCGGGATGGTGGAAGGAGCCGGATACTTTACCCCACCTGACGGAGCTGGTAAATATGGAGGACGGCACGCAGACCATAAAGTATGGAGACCGGCGTGTGAAGCTACCAAGTATAGCCATGGATACCTGGCTGGAGAGCTACCTAAACATACAAGCGCTGAAACGCGGCACAGTCGCTGGCTGCTGCGAGCCCCACAAGTCCACAAACATCCCAATGGAAGCGGCTGTTGGGGAGGAAGGGAGAACCGTCCTTGCCATTCATCTACTTGCGGCAATGAGGGCCGGGATGTCACTCCGAGGTAGCCCACCTAATCTGCCCAGAAATCTAAGTGATGACACCTTACCGTCACTCCACGCGACAGAGGTATCGTTGTGGTGATCAGCTGGGACCCATAAGTGGTCTCCTTTTATTTCAGATTGCCCCCATAGTGTTACATTCTTCGTAAATCTAAGAGGTCCAAGAGTGACCTCATGTGTTATCAGGGGGGGTATACAGACTATTAGGCTACTATAGTTTGTACTAAGTGTATAAGTCACCATAGGAACAAGAGCTGTCCTTGTATGTTTATTTTGGATGTACATTGAAAAAACATAATTTATGTAAGAACTTACCTGATAAATTCATTTCTTTCATATTAACAAGAGTCCATGAGCTAGTGACGTATGGGATATACATTCCTACCAGGAGGGGCAAAGTTTCCCAAACCTTAAAATGCCTATAAATACACCCCTCACCACACCCACAAATCAGTTTAACGAATAGCCAAGAAGTGGGGTGATAAGAAAAAAGTGCGAAGCATATAAAATAAGGAATTGGAATAATTGTGCTTTATACAAAAAAATCATAACCACCACAAAAAAGGGTGGGCCTCATGGACTCTTGTTAATATGAAAGAAATGAATTTATCAGGTAAGTTCTTACATAAATTATGTTTTCTTTCATGTAATTAACAAGAGTCCATGAGCTAGTGACGTATGGGATAATGAATACCCAAGATGTGGATCTTTCCACACAAGAGTCACTAGAGAGGGAGGGATACAATAAAGACAGCCAATTCCTGCTGAAAATAATCCACACCCAAAATAAAGTTTAATGAAAAACATAAGCAGAAGATTCAAACCGAAACCACTGCCTGAAGTACCTTTCTACCAAAAACTGCTTCAGAAGAAGAGAATACATCAAAATGGTAGAATTTAGTAAAAGTATGCAAAGAGGACCAAGTCGCTGCTTTGCAAATCTGATCAACTGAAGCTTCATTCTTAAACGCCCAGGAAGTAGAAACTGACCTAGTAGAATGAGCTGTAATCCTCTGAGGCGGAGTCTTACCCGATTTAACATAGGCAAGATGAATTAAAGATTTCAACCAGGATGCCAAAGAAATGGCAGAAGCTTTCTGGCCTTTTCTAGAACCAGAAAAGATGACAAATAGACTAGAAGTCTTTCGGAAAGATTTAGTAGCTTCAACATAATATTTCAAAGCTCTAACAACATCCAAAGAATGTAACGATTTCTCCTTAGAATTCTTAGGATTAGGACATAATGAAGGAACCACGATTTCTCTACTAATGTTGTTGGAATTCACAACCTTAGGTAAAAATTCAAAAGAAGTTCGCAACACCGCCTTATCCTGATGAAAAATCAGAAAAGGAGACTCACAAGAAAGAGCAGATAATTCAGAAACTCTTCTGGCAGAAGAGATGGCCAAAAGGAACAAAACTTTCCAAGAAAGCAATTTAATGTCCAATGAATGCATAGGTTCAAACGGAGGAGCTTGAAGAGCTCCCAGAACCAAATTCAAACTCCATGGAGGAGAAATTGACTTAATGACAGGTTTTATACGAACCAAAGCTTGTACAAAACAATGAATATCAGGAAGAATAGCAATCTTTCTGTGAAAAAGAACAGAAAGAGCAGAGATTTGTCCTTTCAAGGAACTTGCGGACAAACCCTTATCTAAACCATCCTGAAGAAATTGTAATATTCTCGGAATTCTAAAAGAATACCAAGAAAAATGATGAGTAAGACACCAAGAAATATAAGTCTTCCAGACTCTATAATATATCTCTCTAGATACAGATTTACGAGCCTGTAACATAGTATCAATCACAGAGTCAGAGAAACCTCTTTGACTAAGAATCAAGCGTTCAATCTACATACCTTTAAATTTAAGGATTTCAGATCCGGATGGAAAAAAGGACCTTGCGACAGAAGGTCTGGTCTTAACGGAAGAGTCCATGGTTGGCAAGATGCCATCCGGACAAGATCCGCATACCAAAACCTGTGAGGCCATGCCGGAGCTATTAGCAGAACAAACGAGCATTCCCTCAGAATCTTGGAGATTACTCTTGGAAGAAGAACTAGAGGCGGAAAGATATAGGCAGGATGATACTTCCAAGGAAGTGATAATGCATCCACTGCCTCCGCCTGAGGATCCCGGGATCTGGACAGATACCTGGGAAGTTTCTTGTTTAGATGAGAGGCCATCAGATCTATCTCTGGAAGCCCCCACATTTGAACAATCTGAAGAAATACCTCTGGGTGAAGAGACCATTCGCCCGGATGCAACGTTTGGCGACTGAGATAATCCGCTTCCCAATTGTCTACACCTGGGATATGAACCGCAGAGATTAGACAGGAGCTGGATTCCGCCCAAACCAAAATTCGAGATACTTCTTTCATAGCCAGAGGACTGTGAGTCCCTCCTTGATGATTGATGTATGCCACAGTTGTGACATTGTCTGTCTGAAAACAAATGAACGATTCTCTCTTCAGAAGAGGCCAAAACTGAAGAGCTCTGAAAATTGCACGGAGTTCCAAAATATTGATCGGTAATCTCACCTCCTGAGATTCCCAAACTCCCTGTGCCGTCAGAGATCCCCACACAGCTCCCCAACCTGTGAGACTTGCATCTGTTGAAATTACAGTCCAGGTCGGAAGAACAAAAGAAGCCCCCTGAATTAAACGATGGTGATCTGTCCACCACGTTAGAGAGTGTCGAACAATCGGTTTTAAAGATATTAATTGAGATATCTTCGTGTAATCCCTGCACCATTGGTTCAGCATACAGAGCTGAAGAGGTCGCATGTGAAAACGAGCAAAGGGGATCGCGTCCGATGCAGCAGTCATAAGACCTAGAATTTCCATGCATAAGGCTACCGAAGGGAATGATTGTGACTGAAGGTTTCGACAAGCTGTAATCAATTTTAGACGTCTCTTGTCTGTTAAAGACAGAGTCATGGACACTGAATCTATCTGGAAACCCAGAAAGGTTACCCTTGTTTGAGGAATCAAAGAACTTTTTGGTAAATTGATCCTCCAACCATGATCTTGAAGAAACAACACAAGTCGATTCGTATGAGACTCTGCTAAATGTAAAGACTGAGCAAGTACCAAGATATCGTCCAAATAAGGAAATACCACAATACCCTGTTCTCTGATTACAGACAGAAGGGCACCGAGAATCTTTGTGAAAATTCTTGGAGCTGTAGCAAGGCCAAACGGTAGAGCCACAAATTGGTAATGCTTGTCTAGAAAAGAGAATCTCAGGAACTGAAAATGATCTGGATGAATCGGAATATGCAGATATGCATCCTGTAAATCTATTGTGGACATATAATTCCCTTGCTGAACAAAAGGCAATATAGTCCTTACAGTTACCATCTTGAACGTTGGTATCCTTACATAACGATTCAATAATTTTAGATCCAGAACTGGTCTGAAGGAATTCTCCTTCTTTGGTACAATGAAGAGATTTGAATAAAACCCCATCCCCTGTTCCGGAACTGGAACTGGCATAATTACTCCAGCCAACTCTAGATCTGAAACACAATTCAGAAATGCTTGAGCTTTCACTGGATTTACTGGGACACGGGAAAGAAAAAATCTCTTTGCAGGAGGTCTCATCTTGAAACCAATTCTGTACCCTTCTGAAACAATGCTCTGAATCCAAAGATTGTGAACAGAATTGATCCAAATTTCTTTGAAAAAACGTAACCTGCCCCCTACCAGCTGAACTGGAATGAGGGCCGTACCTTCATGTGAACTTAGAAGCAGGCTTTGCCTTTCTAGCAGGCTTGGATTTATTCCAGACTGGAGATGGTTTCCAAACTGAAACTGCTCCTGAGGACGAAGGATCAGGCTTTTGTTCTTTGTTGAAACGAAAGGAACGAAAACGATTATTAGCCCTGTTTTTACCTTTAGATTTTTTATCCTGTGGTAAAAAAGTTCCTTTCCCACCAGTAACAGTTGAAATAATAGAATCCAACTGAGAACCAAATAATTTGTTTCCCTGGAAAGAAATGGAAAGTAGAGTTGATTTAGAAGCCATATCAGCATTCCAAGTCTTAAGCCATAAAGCTCTTCTGGCTAAGATAGCTAGAGACATAAACCTAACATCAACTCTAATAATATCAAAAATGGCATCACAGATAAAATTATTAGCATGCTGAAGAAGAATAATAATATCATGAGAATCACGATTTGCTACTTGTTGCGCTAGGGTTTCCAACCAAAAAGTTGAAGCTGCAGCAACATCAGCCAATGATATAGCAGGTCTAAGAAGATTACCTGAACACAGATAAGCTTTTCTTAGAAAGGATTCAATTTTTCTATCTAAAGGATCCTTAAACGAGGTACCATCTGACGTAGGAATGGTAGTACGTTTAGCAAGGGTAGAAATAGCCCCATCAACTTTAGGGATTTTGTCCCAAAATTCTAACCTGTCAGGCGGAACAGGATATAATTGCTTAAAACGTTTAGAAGGAGTAAATGAATTACCCAATTTATCCCATTCTTTGGAAATCACTGCAGAAATAGCATTAGGAACAGGAAAAACTTCTGGAATAACCGCAGGAGCTTTAAAAACCTTATCCAAACGTATAGAATTAGTATCAAGAGGACTAGAATCCTCTATTTCTAAAGCAATTAGTACTTCTTTAAGTAAAGAGCGAATAAATTCCATCTTAAATAAATATGAAGATTTATCAGCATCAATCTCTGAGATAGAATCCTCTGAACCAGAAGAGTCCAAAGAATCAGAATGATGGTGTTCATTTAAAAATTCATCTGTAGAGAGAGAAGATTTAAAAGACTTTTTACGTTTACTAGAAGGAGAAATAACAGACAAAGCCTTCTTTATGGATTCAGAAACAAAATCTCTTATGTTATCAGGAACATTCTGCACCTTAGATGTTGAGGGAACTGCAACAGGCAATGGTACATTACTAAAGGAAATATTATCTGCTTTAACAAGTTTGTCATGACAATTATTACAAACAACAGCTGGAGGAATAGCTACCAAAAATTTACAGCAGATACACTTAGCTTTGGTAGATCCAGCAGGCAGTGATTTTCCTGTAGTATCTTCTGGCTCAGATGCAACGTGAGACATCTTGCAATATGTAAGAGAAAAAACAACATATAAAGCAAAATAGATCAAATTCCTTATAAGACAGTTTCAGGAATGGGAAAGAATGCCAAATATCAAGCTTCTAGCAACCAGAAGCAAATGAAAAATGAGACTGAAATAATGTGGAGACAAAAGCGACGCCCATATTTTTTTTAGCGCCAAATAAGACGCCCACATTATTTGGCGCCTAAATGCTTTTGGCGCAAAAAATGACGCCACATCCGGAACGCCGACATTTTTGGCGCAAAATAACGTCAAAAAATGACGTAACTTCCGGCGACACGTATGACGCCGGAAACGGAAAAGAATTTTTGCGCCAAAAAGTCCGCGCCAAGAATGACGCAATAAAATGAAGCATTTTCAGCCCCCGCGAGCCTAACAGCCCACAGGGAAAAAAGTCAAATTTTTTGAGGTAAGAAAAATATGATAAATCAATGCATAATCCCAAATATGAAACTGACTGTCTGAAAATAAGGAAAGTTGAACATTCTGAGTCAAGGCAAATAAATGTTTGAATACATATATTTAGAACTTTATAAATAAAGTGCCCAACCATAGCTTAGAGTGTCACAGAAAATAAGACTTACTTACCCCAGGACACTCATCTACATGTTTGTAGAAAGCCAAACCAGTACTGAAACGAGAATCAGTAGAGGTAATGGTAAATATAAGAGTATATCGTCGATCTGAAAAGGGAGGTAAGAGATGAATCTCTACGACCGATAACAGAGAACCTTATGAAATAGACCCCGTAGAAGGAGATCACTGCATTCAATAGGCAATACTCTCTTCACATCCCTCTGACATTCACTGCACGCTGAGAGGAAAACCGGGCTCCAACTTGCTGCGGAGCGCATATCAACGTAGAATCTAGCACAAACTTACTTCACCACCTCCCTTGGAGGCAAAGTTTGTAAAACTGATTTGTGGGTGTGGTGAGGGGTGTATTTATAGGCATTTTAAGGTTTGGGAAACTTTGCCCCTCCTGGTAGGAATGTATATCCCATACGTCACTAGCTCATGGACTCTTGTTAATTACATGAAAGAAATGTTGTTTTGTTTTGATTTATTACTTACCAATAATAATTGTTTGTATGCCTACAAATGAACCTCAATAAAAACTATTTAAGTAAAAAAAAAAAAAAAGTCTGATGACTGAGGTAATCTGCTTCCCAATTGTCTATACCTGGGATATGAACCGCAGAAATTAGACAGGACCTGGATTCCGCCCAACAAGTATCTGAGATACTTCTTTCATAGCTTGAGGACTGTGAGTCCCACCCTGATGATTGACATATGCCACAGTTGTGACATTGTCTGTCTGAAAAAAAATGAACAGTTCTCTCTTCAACAGAGGCCAAAATTGAAGAGACCTGAGAATTGCAGGAAGTTCCAAAATATTGATTGGTAATCTCGCCTCCTGAGATTTCCAAACTCCTTGTGCTGTCAGAAATCCCCAAACAGCTCCCCAAACTGAAAGACTCGCATCTGTTGTGATCACAGTCCAGGTTGGATGGACGAAAGAGGCCCCTAAAATTATACGATGGTGATCTAACCACCAAGTCAGAGAAAGTTGAACATTGGGATTTAAGGATATTAATTGTGATATCCTTGGATAATCCCTGCACCATTGGTTTAGCATACAAAGCTGGAGAGGTCTCATATGAAAACAAGCAAAGGGGATCGCGCCTGATGCTGCAGTCATGAGACCTAAAACTTCCATGCACATAGCTACTGAAGGGAATGACTGAGACTGAAGGTTCCGACAGGCTGCAATCAATTTCAAACGTCTCTTGTCTGTTAGAGACAAAGTCATGGACACTGAATCTATCTGGAAACCTAAAAAGGTTACCCTTGTCTGAGGAATCAAATAACTTTTTGGTAAATTGATCCTCCAACCATGTCTTCGAAGAAACAACACTAGTTGATTTGCGTGAGATTCTGCAGAATGTAAAGACTGAGCGAGTACCAACATATCGTCCAAATAAGGAAACACCGCAATACCCCGCTCTCTGATTACAGAGAGTAGGGCACCTAGAACCTTTGAAAAGTTTCTTGGAGCTGTCGCTAGGCCAAAAGGAAGACAACAAATTGGTAATGCTTGTCTAGAAAAGAGAATCTCAGGAACTGATAATGATCTGGATGAATCGGAATATGAAGATATGCATCCTGTAAGTCTATTGTGGACATATAATGCCCTTGCTGAACAAAAGGCAGAATAGTCCTTATAGTCACCATTTTGAAAGTTGGTACTCTTACATATCGATTCAAAATCTTTAGATCCAAAACTGGTCTGAATGAATTCTCTTTCTTTGGAACAATGAATAGATTTGAATAAAACCCCAGACCCTGTTCCTGAAACGGAACTGGCATGATTATCCCTAACTCCAGGTCTGAAACACACTTCAGAAAAGCCTGAGCCTTTACTAGGTTTACCGGAATGCGTGAGAGAAAAAATCTTCTCACAGGCGGTCTTACTCTGAATCCTATTATGTACCCCTGAGAGACAATACTCTGAATCCAATGATTTTGGACCGAATTGATCCAAACATCTTTGAAAAATTTTAATCTGCCCCTACCAGCTGAGCTGGAATGAGGGCCGCACCTTCATGCGGACTGGGGGGCTGGTTTTGATCTCTTAAATGGCTTGGATTTATTCCAATTTGAAGAAGGTTTCCAATTGGAAGCAGATTTCTTGGGGGAAGGATTAAGTTTCTGTTACTTACTTTGACGAAAGGAACGAAAACGGGTAAAAGCTTTAGATTTACCCTTAGGTTTTTTATCCTGAGGCAAAAAAACTCCCTTCCCCCCAGTAACAGTTGAAATTATTGAATCCAACTGAGAACCAAATAATTTATTACCTTGGAAAGAAAGAGATAGCAATCTGGATTTAGAAGTCATATCAGCATTCCAAGAATTGAGCCACAAAGCTCTTCTAGCTAAAATAGCTAAAGACATAGATTTAAAAGGAATACATTTCCGCCTGTGAGAGTATTCAAGTTACTTTCCTCATGGCTAGGAAACTGTAAGTTCCCACTGATGGTTGAGATAAGCCACTGCAGTGACATTGTCTGTTTAAGAACAGAGGTGAGACTCCCTATTCAACAGGGGCCAAGCCTGAAGAGCCCTGAAAATAGAGTTCTAGAATATTTATAGGCAACCTTGCCTCCCGAGGATCCCAAACTCCCTGTGCTCTCAGAGACCCCCAAACAGCTCCCTAACCTGAAATACTTGCATCTGTAGTGATCACAATCCAGGTAGGACAAGCAAAAGAAGAAATGATCCCTGTACCATTGACAAAGCATACAAAGCTGAAGAGGTCTCATATGAAAACAAGCAAACAGAATTGCATCTGAAGCTACAATAATGAGGCCTAGTATTTCCATTGAAAAAGCAAAAGAGGGGAAAGAGAGAGACTGAAGGTTCAGACAAGCTGACACCACATGTAACCTTTCTGCTCTGTTAGATTTAGACTCAGAGACTGAATCTATTTAATTCCTCAAACAAAGGTGACTTTTTTGGAATTTCAAAGAATTCTTTAGACACTTGATCCTCCAACCATGTCATTCAGAGAAACATCAACAGAACAACAGTTGTTTGGTGTGAGTGGAAAAAGACTGAGCTTGAAACAAGATATCGTCCAGGTATGGAAACACTGCAACACTCTGAGTTATGATCACAGACAATATGGCACCCAGAACGTTTGTGAATATTCTTGGAGCTATAGCCAGATCAAATGGCAACAAAAGAGTAACAAACTGAAAATGCTTGTATAGAAAGGCAAACCTCAGAACCTTTTAATGTTCCCTGTGAATTGGAACATGAAGATAAGCATCCTTTAATATATTGTGGACATAAACTGATCTTGCTGAACAAAAGGCAGAATAGTCTGAATAAAGGTAATGATACAATCACTCCCATAGTATCCAGATCTGAAACTGACTGGGGGAAAAAAGCTTGAGCCTTTACAGGATTCCTTGGAACATTTGATAGAAGAAAAACAAAACTTTGTCTGGAAGGCCTTGTTCTAAAACAGTGGGAAACTATATTCAGAACCCAGGGATCTGGAACAGACAAACAAAAACAAAGTCTGTGCCCCCCCTCACCCTAAACTCTATATAGTCAAAAGGTCTTTAGGTATAGTTATATAACTTGGATGTGCACGTAGAGGCTCCCATAAGCCTCTACTAAAAAACATAATTTATGTAAGAACTTACCTGATAGATTAATTTCTTTCATATTGGCAAGAGTCCATGAGCTAGTGACGTATGGGATATAAAATCCTACCAGGAGGGGCAAAGTTTCCCAAACCTCAAAATGCCTATAAATACACCCCTCACCACACCCACAATTCAGTTTAACGAATAGCCAAGTAGTGGGGTGATAAAGAATGGAGTAAAAAGCATCAACAAAGGAATTTGAAAATAATTGTGCTTTATACAAAAAAAATCAGAACCACCATAAAAAGGGTGGGCCTCATGGACTCTTGCCAACATGAAAGAAATTAATTTATCAGGTAAGTTCTTACATAAATAATGCTTTCTTTCATGTTATTGGCAAGAGTCCATAAGCTAGTGACATATGGGATAGCAATACCCAAGATGTGGAACTCCACGCAAGAGTCACTAGAGAGGGAGGGATAAAAATAAAAACAGCCATTTTCCACTGAAAAAAATAATCCACAACCCAAAAAGTTATTTAAGAAAAAACTTAAATCAAAAGCAGAAGAAACTGAAACAGCTGCCTGAAGAAGTTTTCTACCAAAAACTGCTTCTGAAGAAGCAAATGTATGCAAAGAAGACCAAGTTGCTGCTTTGCAAATCTGATCAACTAAAGCTTCATTCTTAAAAGCCCACGAAGTAGAGACTGATCTAGTAGAATGAGCTGTAATTCTCTGAGGCGGGGCTTGACCCGACTCCAAATAAGCTTGATGAATCAAAAACTTTAACCACGAAGCCAAGGAAAAAGCAGAAGCCTTCTGACCTTTCCTAGAACCAGAAAAGATAACAAATAGACTAGAAGTCTTCTTGAAATCTTTAGTAGCTTCAACATAATATGTCAAAGCTCTTATCACATCCAAAGAATGTAAGGATCTCTCCAAAGAATTCTTAGGATTAGGACACAAGGAAGGAACGACAATTTCTCTATTAATGTTGTTAGACTTCACAACCTTAGGTAAGAATTTAAAAGAAGTCGGCAAAACCGCCTTATCCTGATGAAAAACCAGAAAAGAAGATTCACAAGAGAGAGTGGATAATTCAGAAACTCTTCTAGCAGAAGAGATGGCCAAAAGAAACAACACTTTCCAAGAAAGTAGTTTAATGTCCAAAGAATGCATAGGCTCAAACAGAGGAGCCTGTGAAGTCTTCAAAACTAAATTAAGAATCCAGGGAGGAGAGATTGATTTAATGACAGGCTTGATACGAACCAAAGCCTGCACAAAACAATGAATATCAGGAAGTTTAGCAATCTTTCTGTGAAATAAAACAGAGAGAGCAGAGATTTGTCCTTTCAAGGAACTTGCAGACAAACCTTTATCCAAACCATCCTGAAGAAACTGTAAAATTCTAGGAATTCTAAAAGAATGCCAAGAGAATTTATGAGAAGAACACCATGAAATGTAAGTCTTCCAAACTTGATAATAAATCTTTCTAGAAACAGATTTATGAGCCTGTAACATAGTATTAATTACTGAGTCAGAGAAACCTCTATGACTAAGCACTAAGTGTTCAATCTCCATACCTTCAATATTAATGATTTGAGATCCTGATGGAAAAACAGACCTTGAGATAGAAGGTCTGGCCTTAGTCGAAGTGGCCAAGGTTGGCAACTGGACATTCGGACAAGATATGCATACCAAAACCTGTGAGGCCATGCTGGAGCTACCAGCAGCACAAACGATTGCTCCATGATGATCTTGGAGATCACTCTTGGAAGAAGAACTAGAGGCGGGAAAATATAAGCAGGTTGATAACACCAAGGAAGTGTCAATGCATCTACTGCTTCTGCGTGAGGATCCCTGGACAGGTACCTGGGAAGTTTTTTGTTTAGATGAGATGCCATCAGATCTATTTCTGGAAGCCCCCACATCTGAACAATTTGAGAAAACACATCTGGTTGGAGAGACCATTCTCCCGGATGTAAAGTCTGACGACTGAGGTAATCCGCTTCCCAATTGTCTATACCTGGGATATGAACTGCAGAAATTAGACAGGACCTGGATTCCGCCCAACAAGTATCTGAGATACTTCTTTCATAGCTTGAGGACTGTGAGTCCCACCCTGATGATTGACATATGCCACAGTTGTGACATTGTCTGTCTGAAAAAAATGAACAGTTCTCTCTTCAACAGAGGCCAAAATTGAAGAGACCTGAGAATCGCAGGAAGTTCCAAAATATTGATTGGTAATCTCACCTCCTGAGATTTCCAAACTCCTTGTGCTGTCAGAGATCCCCAAACAGCTCCCCAAACTGAAAGACTCGCATCTGTTGTGATCACAGTCCAGGTTGGACGGACGAAAGAGGCCCCTAAAATTATACAATGGTGATCTAACCACCAAGTCAGAGAAAGTTGAACATTGGGATTTAAGGATATTAATTGTGATATCCTTGGATAATCCCTGCACCATTGGTTTAGCATACAAAGCTGGAGAGGTCTCATATGAAAACAAGCAAAGGGGATCGCGTCTGATGCTGCAGTCATGAGACCTAAAACTTCCATGCACATAGCTACTGAAGGGAATGACTGAGACTGAAGGTTCCGACAGGCTGCAATCAATTTCAAACCTCTCTTGTCTGTTAGAGACAAAGTGATGGACACTGAATCTATCTGGAAACCTAAAAAGGTTACCCTTGTCTGAGGAATCAAATAACTTTTTGGTAAATTGATCCTCCAACCATGTCTTCGAAGAAACAACACTAGTTGATTTGCGTGAGATTCTGCAGAACGTAAAGACTGAGCGAGTACCAACATATCGTCCAAATAAGGAAACACTGCAATACCCCGCTCTCTGATTACAGAGAGTAGGGCACCTAGAACCTTTGAAAAGTTTCTTGGAGCTGTCGCTAGGCCAAAAGGAAGAGCAACAAATTGGTAATGCTTGTCTAGAAAAGAGAATCTCAGGAACTGATAATGATCTGGATGAATCGGAATATGAAGATATGCATCCTGTAAGTCTATTGTGGACATATAATGCATTTGCTGAACAAAAGGCAGAATAGTCCTTATAGTCACCATTTTGAAAGTTGGTACTCTTACATATCGATTCAAAATCTTTAGATCCAAAACTGGTCTGAATGAATTCTCTTTCTTTGGAACAATGAATAGATTTGAATAAAACCCCAGACCCTGTTCCTGAAACGGAACTGGCATGATTATCCCTAACTCCAGATCTGAAACACACTTCAGAAAAGCCTGAGCCTTTACTAGGTTTACCGGAATGCGTGAGAGAAAAAATCTTCTCACAGGCGGTCTAACTTTGAATCCTATTATGTACCCCTGAGAGACAATACTCTGAATCCAATGATTTTGGACCGAATTGATCCAAACATCTTTGAAAAATTTTAATCTGCCCCTACCAGCTGAGCTGGAATGAGCGCCGCACATTCATGCGGACTTGGGGGCTGGTTTTGATCTCTTAAATGGCTTGGATTTATTCCAATTTGAAGAAGGTTTCCAATTGGAAGCAGATTCCTTGGGGGAAGGATTAAGTTTATGTTACTTACTTTGACGAAAGGAACGAAAACGGGTAAAAGCTTTAGATTTACCCTTAGGTTTTTTATCCTGAAGCAAAAAATCTCCCTCCCCCCCAGTAACAGTTGAAATTATTGAATCCAACTGAGAACTAAATAATTTATTACCTTGGAAAGAAAGAGATAGCAATCTGGATTTAGAAGTCATATCAGCATTCCAAGATTTGAGCCACAAAGCTCTTCTAGCTAAAATAGCTAAAGACATAGATTTAACATCAATTTTGATAATATCAAAAATGGCATCACAAATGAAATTATTAGCATGTTGAATCAACTTAACAATGCTAGACAAATCATGATCCGATACTTGTTGCGCTAAAGTATCCAACCAAAACGTTGAAGCAGCTGCAACATCAGCCAAAGAAATTGCAGGCCGAAGAAGATGACCTAAATATAAATAAGCTTTCCTTAGATAAGATTCAAGTTTCCTATCTAAAGGATCTTTAAAAGAAGTACTATCTTCCGTAGGAATAGTAGTACGTTTAGCAAGAGTAGAGAAAGCCCCATCGACTTTGGGGATCTTTTCCCAAAACTCCAATCTAATTTCTGGCAAAGGATACCATTTTTTAAACCTTAAAGAAGGAATAAAAGAAGTACCAGGCTTATTCCATTCCTTAGAAATCATATCAGAAATAGCATCAGGAACTGGAAAAACCTCTGGAATAACCACAGAAGGTTTATAAACAGAATTTAAACGTTTACTAGTTTTAATATCAAGAGGACTAGTTTCCTCCATATCCAATGTAATCAACACTTCTTTTAAAGGGACAGTCAACCATAGAATTGTTATTGTTTTAAAAGATAGATAATCCCTTTATTACTCATTCCCCAGTTTTGCATAACCAACACAGTTATATTAATGTACTTTTTACCTTTGTGATTACCTTGTATCTAGGAACCTTCTTCCAGCCCCCTGATCACATGACTGTGACTGTTTATTATCTATTGTCTTAAATTTAGCATTGTATTGTGCTAGATCTTAAATAACTTTCTGTGCCTGAACACAGTGTTATCTATATGGCCCACGTGTACTTTCTGTCTCTTTGTGTTGAAAAGAGATTTAAAAAGCCTGTGATAAGAGGCAGCCCTCAAAGGCTTAGAAATTAGCATATGAGCCTACCTATGTTTAGTTTAAACTAAGAATACCAAGAGAACAAAGCAAATTTGATTATAAAAGTAAATTGGAAAGTCAATTAAAATTAAAAGTCCTATCTGAATAATGAAAGTTTAATTTATACTTGACTGTCCCTTTAACAAAGAACAAATATACTCCAATTTCAATAAATAAGAGGATTTATCAGTGTCAATATCTGAGACAGGATCTTCTGAATCAGATAGATCCTCATCAGAGAAGGATAATTCAGTATGTTGCTGGTCATTTGAAATTTCATCAACCTTATGAGAAGTTTTAAAAGACCTTTTACGGTTATTAGAAGGCGGAATGGCAGACAAAGCCTTCTGAATAGAATCAGAAATAAATTCTTTTAAATTTACAGGTATATCTTGTGCATTAAATGTTGAGGGAACAGTAACAGGTAATGAACTACCACTGATGGATACATTATCTGCATGTAAAAGTTTATCATGACAACTATTACAAACCACAAATGCACTTAGCTTTGATAGAACTGTTATCATGCAGCAGGGATCCAGCAGTGAATTCTGAGACAGGAACAGATTGAGACATCTTGCAAATGTAAGAGAAAAAAACAACATATAAAGCAAAATTATCAATTTCCTTATATGGTAGTTTCAGGAATGGGAAAAAATGCAAACAGAATAGCCCTCTGACATAGAAAAAGGCAAGAGGCAAATAGGAATGGGGTCTAAAATAATGAAAATATTTGGCGCCAAGTATGACGCACAGCAAACAGAAAAATATTTTTTGGCGACAAAAACATCCGGAAACGACACACTCGCGTCATAGATCACTCAACCTTTTGAAAGGACCCGACGTCAACTAAGACACCGGAAATGACGAATTGGCATCAGTTAAGCATCCTGTAAATCTATTGTGACCTTGTTGAACAAAAGGAAGAATAGTCCTGATAGTTTCTATTTTGAAAGTTGGAATTCCTAAAAATTTGTTTAGAGTATTCAGATCCAAAATTGGCCTGAAACAATCTTCTTTCTTTGGTACAATTGAGATTTGAATAAAAATATAAATTATGCTTACGTGATAATTTAATATCAGGTAAGCATAATTTATGTTTTCCATCTAAAGAGGAGAGTCCACGGCTTTATTCATTACTGTTGGGAACATATACACAAGCTCTAGAGGACACTGAATGAAACCGGGAGGGAAAAGGCAGACCCTAATTTGAGGGCACCACAGCCTGCAAAACCTTACTTCCAAAAACAGCTTCCGCAGAAGCAAAAACGTCAGATTTGTAAAACTTTGTAAAAGTGTATAAGGAGGACCAGGTAGCCGCCTTACAAATTTGCTCCATAGAAGCCTCATTCTTGAAGGCCCAAGACGAAGTTACAGCTCTAGTTGAATGAGCCGTGACCCTCTAAGGAGGCTTATGTCCCGCTGTCTCATAGGCCAAGCAAATCCAGCTCCTCAACCAAAAGGACAAAGAAGTAGAAGAGGCTTTCTGCCCCTTGCGATTGCCTGAATACACCACAAAAAGAGATGTAGACTGTCTGAAATCCTTTGTAGCCTGAAGATAAAACCTTAGGGCACAAACCACATTCAGATTATGAAGTAACCTCTCCTTAGAAGAAGAAGGGTTGGGACACAAAGAAGGAACCACTATTTCCTGATTGATGTTACGGTTAGACACCACCTTGGGAAGGAACCCCAAACCAGTGCAAAGCACAGCCTTATCGGCATGAAAAACCAGATAAAGAGGCTCGCATTGCAAGGCAGCCAGTTCAGATACTCTGCATGCAGATGCAATGGCCAACAGGAAGAGAACCTTCCAGGACAGTATCTTAATGTCTATGGAATGCATAGGCTCAAATGGAACCTTCTGCAACGCCTTAAAGACCAAGTTTAAGCTCCATGAGGGAGAAGACTGTCTGAAGACAGGCCTGATTCTAGACAGAGCCTGAACAAAGGATTGTATGTCAGGGAGCTCAGCGAGTCTCTTATGCAACAAGACTGATAATGTCAAATCTGTCCCTTTAAGGAACTGGCGGCAAGACCCTTCTCCAAACCGTCTTGGAGAAAGGACAGAATCCTGGATACCTTTACCTTATGTCAAGGATATCCAAGCTTCTCACACCAGGACAAGTAAGTCCTCCACACCTTATGGTAGATGCGACGAGTGACTGGCTTCCTTGTCTGAATTAGAGTATCAATCACACTTTCTGAAAAGCCTCTCTTGGCCAAGACTAGGCGTTCAATCCCCACGCAGTCGGCCTCAGAGAATTTAGATTTTGATGTTGAAAAGGGCCCTGTCCCAGCAGATCCCTGCGACAGGGTAACCTCAACGGCGGAGAGGATGACATCCCCACCAGATCCGAAACCACATCCTCCGCGGCCACGATGGAGCAATCAGAATGGCCGAAGCTCGCTCTGGTTTGATGCGTGCCACTACACAAGGTGAGACCATTCCCCTGGATGGAAGGATTGCCTGCTGAGAAAGTCTGCTTCCCAGTTGTCCACACCTGGAATGTGAATAGCTGAGAGCAAGCAACTGTGGGACTCCACCCACTCCAAGATCCGAGACACCTCCCTCATTGCTAGGGAGCTCCTTGTACCCCCCTGATGGTTGATGTAAGCCACCTGGAATCTGATGAAGCTGAACGACCCCAGAGGAGGCCATGCCTTCAGAGCATTGTAGATTGCTCAGAGTTCCAGAATATTTATCGTAAGGAGAGACTCCTCCCGGGACCATTTTCCTTGTGCCATCCTGGCACCCCAAACTGCTCCCCATCCTGCCAGACTCGCATCCATGGCCACAATCTTCCAGGACGGTCTCAAGAAGTATGTCCCGATGGACAGTTGCTTCAGATGGATCCATCAAGAGAGGGAGATCCGAGTCTAAGCATCCATGGATATCTGTTGTGATAGATCTGAATGATCGCCGTTCCACTTTCTCAACATGCACAATTGAAGAGGTCTGAGATGGAATCTGGCAAATGGAATGACGTCTATGCTGGAAACCATTAGTCCGATCACCTCCATACACTGAGCCACCGACGGGCTTGAGGAGGACTGAAGGGCAAGACAAGAGGACACAATCTTCCTGCGTCGATGGTCTGTGAGAAATATTTTCATGGGCATAGAGTCTATTATCGTGCCCAGGAACTCGACACTGTTGCTCGAAACCAGGGAACTCTTTCCTGAGTTGATCTTCCAACTGTGAGATTGGAGCAAAAGAAGAAGAGCCCTTGAATGATCCTCTGCTAGACTGAATGATGGTGCCTGGACTAGAATGTTGTCCAGCTAGGGCGCCACAGCAATACCTTTGGCTCTGGCCACTGCAAGTAGCACCCCCAGAACCTTCATGAAGACTCTCCGGGCATTGCCAGACCAAAGTGGAGGGCCACAAACTGGAAGTGTTGGTCCAGAAACGCAAATCTTTGTAACTTGAAGTGGTTCCTGTGGATTGGCACATGAAGGTAAGCGTCCTTCAAGTCTATAGTTGAACTAGGGGCAGAATAGATCTAATCGTTTCCATTTTGAATGATGGAACACTCAGAAATTTGTTTAAACACTTTAGGTCCAGAATCAGGCACAACGTGTCCTCCTTCTTTGAAAACACAAAAAGATTTGAATAGTACCCTAGACCCCTCTCTGCTAGGGGTACTGGTACGATAATGCCGAGAGAGGAGAGAGCCCTCACACACTCTAGAAAGGCCTCTCTCTTTTCCGGTCTTAAAGACATGTTTGACAGGAGGAATCTGCCCCTGGGCGGATGGGATCCGAACCCTATCCTGTAACCCTGGGCGACAACCTCCAGAACCCAAGGGTCCTGAACGTCCTGTAACCTGGCTTCTGAGAAGAGAGATAATCTGCCCCCTACTTGGTCTGGAGACCGGTCGGGGGCCACCCCTTCATGCCGATTTTGTCTCGGCGGGCTTCTTGCTCTACTTAGACTTGTTCCAAGAATGTGCCGGCTTCCAAGTTCCCTTGGACTGGTCCGCTTTTGCGGCGGGCTGCTGGCGCTGGGCCTCGTCCGCACGAAAAGTAGATCCTTTAGGGTTAGCCTTCTTATCCTGCGGTAGGAAAGCTCCCTTGCCTCCCGTAACCGTGAATATGATCAAATCCAATCCTGGACCGAACAGAATCTTTTCTTGAAAAGGCAGGGACAACAGCCTCGACTTAGAGGTTATGTCCGCAGACCAAGACTTTAGTCACAGAGCCCTGTGAGCTAAAACAGAAAATCCTGACACCTTAGTGTTCACAAAGGGATTCACACCAATATGTCACAGCTACAGCGGCTGCCTGCTGAAAAACAAATCCTGTGTGTTGAAACATTTTCCTTAACATGTTTTCCAACTTTTTATACATGGGCTCTTTAAACAATGAACTATCCTCGAGGGGAATAGTTGTCCGCTTTGCGAGCGTGGAGATAGCACCATCCACCTTAGGGACAGTACCCCACAGCTAAAGAAGGGGAAAAGGGGGAAAGAAGAACCTAATTGCTCCCATTCATTCTTAATAATAATTGCCATCTTAACAGGAACCGGGAAGGCCTGAGGCACCACCCTGTCCTCATATACCTTACAAAGCTTAGGAATAGCAGGTTCTTCTGAAAGTTTCGGTTCCGGGAACTTCCAGAGTAGCAAGCACTTGTTTCAGGAAAAAGCGCAAATTTTCCATCCTAAACCTAAAGTCAGGCTCCTCCGCAGCCGGAGGTTTAGATGACACGGACGCTCCTCCGCAGCCGGCGGTTTAGATGACACGGACTCTGACCCAGAAGGGGCCTCCTCCGAAGAGTCAGAGTGGGCCTCATCATTGTATAACACCTCTGATATTTCCACAGGCATAGACAAACCCCTGGGCTGGGCCGTCATAATACCCCTACGCTTGCGCTTAGCAGAACATGGTAAGGCATGGATCACTTTTGATACCGCCGTTTGCAGTTGATCCCCAAAATCTCACTGCCAACGAATCTCTCCCGCAGGAGTAATGGTTGGACCCTGGGGCGCTGCATGTGCACTAGGAGATGGATGCAGAGAACGCACCTCATGGGACGGGGACCCCTCAGAGGTGAACGGCTCAGTAGTACTAGACATCAGTTTGCTCTTAGATGTCGTAACTTTATTAAGGCATGTGGAACATAGTTGAGCAGGCTGATCTACCAGAACCTCCTCACAATAAACACAGGAATGAGACCTAGTTAAAGAGGGCGAGCCCTCCAACGCGTCAGGGTCCTCCATAGCTTGCACTGTTATTACAGGACTGGATTAACTTAATAAATAGGCACCTTTCTACCTCCCGGGGCACTCACCACCTCCTATGACCCGGACTACAGAAACCGTTTAGTCTCCTGCGCCGCTGATCAACAGAGGAAGATAGATAGCCACACCTGGTCACATGGAATGCCTGTGTCAGGATTTCCTGCTCCTGCTTCGTTACCTTCCTAAACTCCTCCCAACTTCCCTTCTTAACACCTGCACACCTCTCACCTGATGCTTAGTATTTTGTCTAACAGACTACTGCTGCTTGGTCCTAAGCTCCCTTTAGCGTTTTGTCATTCCTGACAAGTGACTTCGCTTCCTGCAAGCCATCCTTCACTATTTTCTAGACCTACAGCCTATCCTACCTGTGTGTTTTCATCTGCCACAACCAGCAACTGTCATCTTTGCTATTTCTGGGTTTCGGCTCAACTCCGCTCAGCCAAGCTGACAGGCAGTCACTTCCGGTTTCGGATACTACCGAGGATTCCTACACAGCCTCTCCTCAACGGTCTTCCATCTCAGATTGTACCAAGAATCTGGTTTATTTCAGTCTGTTCCAGTCATTCAGTCAGATTCGGACTTGTCCTACTCTAAGCCGCTCTGGTATTGCAAACCGCAAAGCGGGTACACGCCCCAGTGACATCATCTGTCAGTCACAGCCTCCCAGCTCCGATCATCTGCAAGGAAGTGCTACTAAGTTGCTGTTATTTTGAAACATCCAATAGTTACATTCTATTTCACACTAACAGTGATGTGCAGCTGCCAAATTCCAGCACTGAACACAGTTAAGGGTTAGCTTCCTGTTGCAGGTACTATCTTAAATTCTGCTGCTAAATTTTACTCTCTTATAACGTCACATCTAAGGGATACAGAACTTTAGCTGCTCTCTTATTTTCAAACCTGAGCAGCCTGAAATTCCACTCAAGCAAATCCACTGTCTTGCTCCACAACTTCTGAACTATCATAGGAGTTTGTTAAACAGACAGTGATACAAAAACATATAAGGCTCAGTACAAACCTCAGTCTGAAGCTGTGATCCACTTGAAACCTAAGTTCCAGTCTTGTATTATTAATTCTGAGATTGAACCCTTACAGCCTGACAGGAACCGCCCCTGTCTAAGGAGAAAACGCGCCAAAAAAAGGCTGGGCCATACACCCGTAAGTCACCTGAAAGTTCCACACAGAGCCAGAGCCTCATCTCACACATAATGCAGCAATGACACAATAAACAATATCATATATAAGCCCTACCCCATTCAATAATCCCCTTTCCAGGAATATTAACCCTTGATTCTTTAAAGCTAAAAGGCATCACACTGTGACCCTGTCTTCCGTGTTATCATTATATAATAAAAATTAAACAATCTTATCAGAATCTACGCCGTGGAACAGGAACACGGCCCTTCAAGTGTGGCAGGTTAGTAGCCTCGCTCCTGACATGGACTTGAGTGTAAAAAGCAGGCAGCGAAACTCATCAACGCTGATTTGCTTATGGAGCTGTTAATATGAGTAGGGATGGTTTCGCAGAAAGACTCTCCCTGCATCTCCGGACTCTAACTTTCACCCAGGCTCTCACTGAGAGGCTGACAGGACTACTTAAAACTCCAGTCCCATGCCAAAGAGTACTACCCTCCATAAGAGACTACTCCGATCTTCGGCACTTCTCTGCTGTCCTCCTGTGATGAAAGGAAAAGAATGACTGGGGGATGAGGGAAGTGGGGGAGGTATTGAAGCCTTTGGCTGGGGTGTCTTTGCCTCCTCTTGGCAGCCAGGTTCTTAATTCCCAACAGTAATGAATGAAGCTGTGGACTCTCCTCCTCTTTAGATGGAAATCCCATCCTCTCTCCCTGCAATGGAACTGGAACAATTACTCCCATATATTCCAGATCTGAGACAGATTTTAGAAAAGCCTGGGCTTTTAATGGATGATTTGGAATATGGATGAGAAAGAACCTTCCTGTGGGCAGTCATATTTTGAACCCATTTCGATATCCCTGAGAAACAATGTTTTGAATCCAGGGATTTTGGACAGATTGTAACCAAGCTTTCTGAAAATTTTAATCTGCCTCCTACCAGTGATACTGGGTTGGGGGCCGTACCTTCATGCGTTCTTAGAGACTGGATTCGATTCAATTTGAAGTGGGTCTCCAGACTGAGCCAGAGGGTTTAATGGAGCATTCAGTTGTCTGTTCTCTATTCTGACAAAAGGAACGGAAATTTAGAGCTTTAAATTTCCCTTTTGACTTTTTGTTGTGGAGGAAGAAATGCTCCCTTACCTCCAGTAATAGTAGAAATAATAGAATCTAGTTGAGACCCAAACAATTTCTTTTCTTGGAAAGAAAGGGGCAGTATTCTAGTTTTAGATACCATGTCAGCATTCCAGGATTTAGGCTCTTCTAGTAAGTATAGCCAGAGATATTCTGTTCATGTTAATTTTCATAATATCAAATACTGCATTGAAAATAAAATTGTTTGCATTTTGAAGTAAACTCATTTGAATATTCAACTCAGAGGACATCTGTTGTGTAAGACTAGTTAACTACAAAGTAGAAGTAGCAGCCACATCAGCAATTGCCAGTATGTAAAAATGCTCTTCTTAGATAAGATTCAAGTTTTCTGTCTAAAGGGTCTTTTTAAAGAAGTACTGTCTTCAAGAGGAATAGTAGTGTGTTTAGCAAAAGGTGGAAATGGCCCCATCAACTTTGGGAACCGTTTCCCATAACTCTGTTAGCAGCAGCAGTAGACACCTAGTTTAGACCATTCCTTAGCAATAATATCAGAGACAGCATCAGGTATAGGGAAAATCTCAAGAAGATTAACCGTTTTATATACTGAATTTAAACGATTACAGGGTTTATCATCAGAAGATTTAGCTTCTTCAATCCCTAAAGTAACTGAGACTTCCTTCAAAAGAGAACGAATATGTTCAATTTTAAATAAATTAAATGAATTATCAGGTTCTACATCCGATGAGGGAGCCTCACTGTTAGAGGAACCCTCATCATTCGAAGATACTTCAGTATTTTGTAGGTAGAATGTATCATTTTAACTGCACTTATATGCAATATATATTAAAAAGTACTAGTAGTATTCCCTCTCTGGTAGACTAGTGAGGGAGCATTTGATCTGCACCTCTGTCTAGTACACTGCAGACCATATATATATATATATATATATATATATATAGTTGCTTCTGGCTGGCTCTCAGTGATGTAAGTCAGTGAGAGTTGGAAATTGGAGTAGCAATTAGTATGGTTGGTCTGTAGTGTTGGTATATTGCAGGATCTACAAGCCATTCAGCCAAGCCCAATATCTATTTACTTTAAACAAAAAAATCAACTTACAGTACGCCCTAAGAAGGCTTCCTAAGTGCTGGAATAAATGGTGACTGTCCCTGATACCCCCGTCCACACAGCCCTTCCCAACACACGGATGATTTAAACTGTAAAATTCTAGGAATTCTAAAAGAATGCCAGGAGAATTTATGAGAAGAACACCATGAAATATAGGTCTTCCAAACTCGATAATAAATCTTCCTTGAAAGCGACTTGAGCCCATAGCATAGTATTAATCACAGAGTCAGAGAAACCTCTATGACTAACCACTAAGCGTTCAGTTTCCATACCTTCCAATTTAACGATTTGAGATCCTGATGGAAAAATGGCCCTTGAGACAGAAGGTCTGGTCTTAAAGGAAGTGGCCAAGGCTGACAACTGGACATCAGGACAAGATCCGCATACCAAAATCTGTGAGGCCACACTGGTGCTATCAGAAACACATACGATTGTTCCATAATGATCTTGGAGATCACTCTTGGAAGAAGAACTAGATGCAGAAAGATATAAGCAGGTATAGGTAGGTACCTGGAAAGTTTCTTGTTTAGATGAGAAGCCATCAGATCTATTTCTGGAAGACCCCACATCTGTACAATCTGGCAAAATACATCTGGATGGAGAGACCACTCCCCCAGATGTAAGGTCTGATGGCTGAGATAATCCGCTTCCCAATTGTCTACACCTGAGATATGCACCACAGAAATTAGACAAGAAAGAAAGTATCCAAGATACTTCTTTCATAGCTAGGGGACTGTGAGTCCCACCCTGATGATACATATGCCACAGTTGTAATATTGTCCGTCTGAAAACAAATGAATAGTTCTCTCTTTTACAGAGGCCAAACCTGAAGAGCCCTGAAAATAGCACAGAGTTCTGGCTTGTTGCTAAGGGCATATATACTTCAAAATATGTATAAAGTGGTTTATTCCCTTTGTGATGAAGTGATATGGTAACGGGTCAGTGTAGACATGAGCAAGTTCCCAATATGGCAGAATGGATGTTCCCTGTAGAGAAAAATACTGTGCATAAAATGCACGCAACAAACTCACCCAGAGGCTTTACGGGCATCCGCGGAAACAGAGATCCAGGCTCTGACTGCTCGGTCTGGGATTTTCGTCACTCAAATACCGGGAATCTTTAAGGACGCTGTTGGATTCGACTTACACCAGTGAGGAAACAAACACAGCGCCACTTCAACCCTCGCCGGGGGAAGCTCCTCAGTGGTGGTAACGAGATGACCCCTTCTCCAATGGAAAAGAAGGCTGGTGAGTCACATGGGGGAGTTTAGCCAATGGTGCACAAGGATGGAGTGTAGGGGAATCTTCAACCCGTTACCTCACTCAGGGCAATATATGCTACGGTTAAACCGCCGGGGGTAGCCGTGGTATGGAAGTGGAAATCAGGAACAAAAAAGAGGATTCCTTGTAATCCAAATAGATAAACGAGAAAAAAAAAAGAGTAGTTCCGATATTCCAAATGTAAAACAAAAGGCTTTATTAGTATAAATTTAAAAAGGACATGGTGTGCACATAAAAAACTGAAAGGTTTAACGCGTTTATTCATAAACCTAAACAGACACAGGTACGTGTTGTTTAAAAAGGATTGGTAACTAATGGCTATTGGATGGTACTTGACACACCCCCGGTTAACCATATAAATGTCTGAACATGCACATATATGTTAAAACCAATACAGAGTAACGATTTTTAGGATACAGGCATATTCAAAAACATGATTGAATACATAATTGAAAACATTGGGAATACTTAGTATATATTACACTTAATGGTACCTCGCACTGCTTGTGAAAGTAATAAAAAGAATATATACTTGCGGAACATAGTTCAAAAACGACTTGCACATAATGTACATATTCATAGATGCATTTAAATAACTCAGACAAAGCTAATGCTGATAAGGTACATGAAGCATAAATAATATAGTTGATAAGTGCATACTGGAAAAGAGTCAATATACATATACACAATAAGAAACATTTAAATACATACCATGCAAAATATACATATATATAATATATATGAGTCATGCAATTCCAATTTGATGTATTTTACAAACAACTTTAAAATGCAGCTTAATTAAGATAATAATTAATAACAAGAGGCAGAGGGATATGATGTGAGGCGGAGTGTTTGTATCAAGTTCATAACAGTAACATTGGAAAGTAAATCCCCAAATAAAATAAAATGGGGAGACTATGTATTACAACGTTAGTTACATATAAGTGAGCCTATCTTTAGGTATGCTCCCTGAGTTCACAATCTGACACTCACAATAAAATATTCTAATATCCTGACTCTTGATATAGATCTTAAATATGTATAGGCTATCATGGATAGTATAATCATGACTCCAATAAATGTGTTAATAAACTGAAAATGAGTCCCATTTATGCAACTCCAAAGTGCAACATGCAAAATACAGTGTAGAGAGTAAAAAGTAGATAAGAGTAGGACCAGAATCTAATGCTGGACCATGAAGCTGCTACCTCCAATGGTTAATGACATCAAATTCAGAGTTAAAACCATGGGGTATCTGGGTACGCAGCCTCATGATCCAGTATATTTCCTGTTTTGCAAGAATCTGGTCCTTATTTCCTCCCCTGGGGGGCAAACATATGGCTTCAATAGCCCTCCACTTAAAGGAAGTGACATTCTTGCAGTGTACCTCAATGAAATGCCTTGAAAGGGCAGAGCAAGGTTTCTCATACTTTATGTAGCCAAGATGTTCACGGATGCGAGTCCTGACATCTCTGCTCGTCATGCCCACATATTGTTTGGAGTGTTCAGTGCACTCAATGAGGTACACTACATAAGAGAGTTTAGAGAGAGAATCTATGCAGACAGTAAACACCACCAATGTTAAATTCCCCAAAAGGAAAGCTGCCTCTAACTTTTACCCCATACACCATCGGGGTAAATCCTTGGAGGTGGAGGTATTCCATAAAAGGGTGGTAGAGGATCTACATAAACTTAATCAAACAGTCATCCCACACCAAACAACCTCTCTAGATTGGAGAAAGAAGCTCTTGCTTCCCATCGCAATAACAAATCTATTGTAGTTCGACAATCAGACAAGAGGGGCAGTGTGGTGGTGATGGATAGATCTGCGTATGTGGACGAGGCACTTCGCCAGCTAAGTGATCAGTCCACCTACCTGATCCTCCAACATAACCCTACCTCACGGTATCAAAGTGAACTTGGGCAGATGTTGGATGACGGGGTTGATTTGGGAGTATTTGGTCAGCAAACTGCTGACTCTCTATATGTTCAACATCCCATCATCCCCGTCTTCCACCATCTGCCCAAAGTCCATAAGAGTCTAACAGATATCAGGGTCCGTCCAATTGTGTCAGGAATTGGTTCCCTGTTGGAACCATTATGTGATTGGCTCAATGGGGTTTTCCAACCCTATGTACTTGCACTACGCAGCTATACCCGAGACACCGCAAACATATTGGGACTTCTAGATGAGTTTAGATGGGATGACAACTACAGTTGGCTCATGGTCGACATAGTATCTCTCTACTCCACTATACCACACCGCATGGGTCTTGAGGCCATCAAATATTTTTTATCATCTAGTGCTGATTTAACAGATGAGACCATCACATATCTCTTGCGAGTTACCCAATATCTTCTTGAACACAATTACTTCTGCTTCGAGGGGGTCTTCTATTTACAGAACCAGGGCACAGCCATGGGGGCTAAATTTGCCCCCTCATATGTAAATCTTTACATGGGCTGGCTCGAACATTCTTTCATCTACAATGTGGAGAACCCCTTCGGAGCAGAGGTAATGTTCTACAGGCGCTTCATAGACGACCCGATTTTCATTTGGTCATCTACTGAGAGCAGAGCGAAATCCTTTTTTCAGTACTTAAATGACTGTCCTCATAGTCTCAAATTTACCTATGAATGGCAAAAAACCAGTGTAAACTTTCTTGATGTTACGCTGATTGGAGATCCCATTGAGCACATCATCCACTCTAAGTTATACAGAAAGCCTATATCAGGCAACACTATCTTACATCAAAGGAGTGGACACCCTCCACATGTGTTCAAGGGGATAGCCAAGAGCCAATTCTTAAGAGCAAGGAGAATCTGTAGCAGCAAATCTGCATACATTGAGGAAACACAATTTCAATAAGCAGGAAAAGTGTTCAGAAAGTGTATTCCCAATGGGTGTTATCAACAGTATAAATATAGCACCCTGAAGCTTCCTGGGAAATAGTCCCAATTAAGTCCGTGCTGTGAGGGACTACGGTCAATGTATAGTACAAATAAATCTCTAACGTCTATTCCGGGTTTACTTTTTCAATCTATTCGGGTAACTGTGCATGCCGCTCCAACCTAGATGTCACGGGTGTAGAGTGCAGAGGTTAACATGTGCAGTCACTGTAGAAATGTCCGGAGACTCTTACCCTCCACAAGTCTTGGTGGGGTGCCTGGGCGCACTGCTGTACTTCTCCTCGGACTGGTGTTGAAACCCTTCCGTGGGGGTGCAGCGTGTGGGTCCTTCTTGGCGTGCTTGGAGATCCGGCTCTGGTAACGTGGTATGCACAACCCGTGACGTCGCTAGGTGCACTGTGGGAAGTGTGGCGGAACAGACCCGGAAGTCAGCGTAGATTTCGGCTGGGAGGGCAACAGGTCTCATCTATTATAGTTGATTTAACATTAATTATTTAATTTTTTAATTACTGAGTACATATATATCTTTCCAGACCCCGTTTTGGTTTTCCTTTATGATTGACACACCAGGAAGATTAGAATCATTATGTGATTTATTTTGGACACTAATATGATTATTGTCAGTACTTTAAATTATTTCTATCTCTGACAGCCCCACTGAGACCCACACAGGATAACACATTTGTCCTCTTTTGTATTAGTTTTTTATTAGTTTTATTATTTTTTATATTTGAATATATTTTCTTTTCTTTCTTGAGATTCACTTAGTTAGATTTAGACACTAGTGCATTATTCACTTCACTTGATCACATTAATATTTATAACAGGGGTCCTGGAATGATACATAACGTTTCAGCTTTATTATTATTATTTTTATTGTTCTCTATATTATGTTACTCTATCCTTCATAGAGTTCACCTATATTCATATCTATATCCTTTTACACTTTTTACTTTTTTAATAAATTTTTACCTCGCTCATTCATCCTTATCCTCAATTTTCTCCTTTTAATATATTTTTCGATATACTCAGCTAAAGTTTGTCCTTATTATTAAGCAATCAGTTATTAGGAGCTAGTGCCCATGTCAACCTATGCCTATTTACTTATGCAGGCTATCTGAATCACTTTGAGTCCTACTTTCTCCGCTCTTTAGAAATAGTAGATTAACACACATGATTGGACATCTAGCCAGCATATATAATATGACACACTATTCAACAGAGCCTCCAGGGTCGCATAGTTATACATTTTATTAAGTGTACAGATCTTATATACACATTAACTATTCGGCCCTGGTATATATACATACACACGGTCTCTAGTTGCTTCTTACATTGGATGTTACGTATCCGCTTAATGATGTACAGATATTAATTCTGCTGGACACTATCACCCCCGATTATTGGGTTTCTTTGTGTGTTTATTTTTAAGCAACTATCAGACATATCTGTGTCATTTTAGGATGTTGAGTCTTTTCATACCAACTGTTTATAAGTTTTATATGTTTTATTTATTTGTTTATTAAGTGTATATTATACATTTACTTATTAGTTACTTTTTAGTTTTACAGTTGAGTTGCACACAGTGAAATTTGTATTAAGATGTGACCCTTCTTAACAACAGTGATTTAATAACACATTCTCTCATTGAAGATAATTTACTCCGCTGCTTTGAAGTGCCACATCTATTGGCCATTTTTCAAACCACCCTATGATTGGTGGCTCTAAGGTTTAAAAGCTGTTTTGGCCTAATTCTAATTAGCCTCCGAAGAAGCACATCCACGCATGCGCGAAACGCATCAGGCATTCTTTACTGTGACCCTTTGTACTTTGATTTACTTTGACTTGTTTGGATTATTACAAATTAAACAAGTTTTTCCAGCAACCATCATTGAGTCAACAGATCTCCTTTCTTTGCAACTTTATTCATACAGCGGTGGGATATACCGCTTACCGATCTGTTGCCCTCCCAGCCGAAATCTATGCTGACTTCCGGGTCTGTTCCGCCACACTTCCCACAGTGCACCTAGCGACGTCACGGGTTGTGCATACCACGTTACCAGAGCCGGATCTCCAAGCACGCCAAGAAGGACCCACACGCTGCACCCCCACAGAAGGGTTTCAACACCAGTCCGAGGAGAAGTACAGCAGTGCGCCCAGGCACCCCACCAAGACTTGTGAAGGGTAAGAGTCTCTGGACATTTCTACAGTGACTGTACATGTTAACCTCTGCACTCTACACCCGTGACATCTAGGTTGGAGCGGCATGCACAGTTACCCGAATAGATTGAAAAAGTAAACCCGGAATAGACGTTAGAGATTTATTTGTACTATACATTGACCGTAGTCCCTCACAGCACGGACTTAATTGGGACTATTTCCCCAGAAGCTTCAGGGTGCTATATTTATACTGTTGATAACACCCATTGGGAATACACTTTCTGAACACTTTTCCTGCTTATTGAAATTGTGTGTCTATTGTTATCCTAAGTGTTCAGTTACTGGCTACAGTGTTATACAATTGCTGGACTATAATAAGAACAACAGTGCATATTTTGTTATATTGCATAACTACTTACAGGGTTGTATCTAGTGCTGCCCATATACAGTTTCTTTATAATGGTTACCACACTGGTTCCCACCGGGGTAATAGATGAACAAAAAAGAAAACGTATTATGGCATCAGCACTTAAGGGTCACAGTGATGTTCTAGAATCTATTAGGGAAGATAATCTTGACACTGTATTCTCTAACCTAGAAAAACTTAAATTTAAGGAAACAAATTTATGGTGGGACATAGAGTTTTTAGATTTGTATATCTCTGAGAACAAAGTCCCTAGAGGACTACGTATGAAAAAATATCCCTCTTTTGCCCTAGATAATCCAACATTTATGGAGGAGTGGAATGCAAATTTAACCAACTGCTCTATTATATGTATGAAGCAGCTCCTCAAACATAAAAGGGAGGAAAGGGAGAACATACTAGTAGAGATTAATAAAACCATTGACATGTTAAAAAAATTTGAGTCAACACAAAAATATATTGACTACAAACTGCAACTTGATAATACTATCGATCAATTAGACGCTACATTATCAGATAGAAAAGTACAGAAATACAACAGGGATAAGAAAGAAAATGACCTTGACATAGTATATTCCTGGCAAAAAACTAGACCACAAGGTAGAAGAGGCCCTCATAAAAAGACCCAATCTAACAGTGTAAAAAATAAGATCCAACAGACTAAGATTCAAACACCTAGAAAAGTCACTTTCTCAAGTATAGAGACAGATAATTTGGAGGAAGAGACCACTGAAACAACAACAGAAGAATTAGACATAGTGCCTACTACCTCTAGCAATACATCTACAACCAGACAAAACTTGAAGAGCTTAGTAAAATCACCTCAACAAGCCAGCACCCCTAAGAAAAGTGAACAAACATATAGATACCCCAGCAGGGTCAGGAAAAACAAGAAGAAATAGCCGTAGTAAACCTCTCTGACTTCACATTATCACGATATCACATCAATTTATTAAATAAAGGTTTAAGTTTTGCACCAGCTACTAATTTTGATTTCTTTCATGTAATTAGCAAGAGTCCATGAGCTAGTGACGTATGGGATATACATTCCTACCAGGAGGGGCAAAGTTTCCCAAACCTCAAAATGCCTATAAATACACCCCTCACCACACCCACAAATCAGTTTTACAAACTTTGCCTCCTATGGAGGTGGTGAAGTAAGTTTGTGCTAGATTCTACGTTGATATGCGCTCCGCAGCAGGTTGGAGCCCGGTTTTCCTCTCAGCGTGCAGTGAATGTCAGAGGGATGTGAAGAGAGTATTGCCTGTTTGAATTCAATGATCTCCTTCTACGGGGTCTATTTCATAGGTTCTCTGTTATCGGTCGTAGAAATTCATCTCTTACCTCCCTTTTCAGATCGACGATATACTCTTATATATATATACCATTACCTCTGCTGATTTTCGTTTCAGTACTGGTTTGGCTTTCTACAAACATGTAGATGAGTGTCCTGGGGTAAGTAAGTCTTATTTTCTGTGACACTCTAAAGCTATGGTTGGGCACTTTTTTAAAGTTCTAAATATATGTATTCAAACATTTATTTGCCTTGACTCAGAATGTTCAACATTCCTTTTTTTCAGACAGTCAGTTTCATATTTGGGATAATGCATTTGATTCAATCATTTTTCTTACCTTAAAAATTTGACTTTTTCCCTGTGGGCTGTTAGGCTCGCGGGGGCTGCAAATGCTTCATTTTATTGCGTCATTCTTGGCGCGGACTTTTTTGGCGCAAAAAATCTTTTCTGTTTCCGGCGTCATACGTGTCGCCGGAAGTTGCGTCATTTTTTGACGTTCTTTTGCGCCAAAAATGTCGGCGTTCCGCATGTGGCGTCATTTTGGCGCCAAAAGCATTTAGGCGCCAAATAATGTGGGCGTCTTTTTTGGCGCTAAAAAAAAAAATATGGGCGTCGCTTTTGTCTCCACATTATTTAAGTCTCATTTTTCATTGCTTCTGGTTGCTAGAAGCTTGTTCTTTGGCATTTTTTTCCCATTCCTGAAACTGTCATTTAAGGAATTTGATCAATTTTGCTTTATATGTTGTTTTTTCTCTTACATATTGCAAGATGTCTCATGTTGTATCTGAGTCAGAAGATACTTCAGGAAAATCGCTGTCTGGTGCTGGAACTACCAAAGCTAAGTGTATCTGCTGTAAACTTTTGGTAGCTGTTCCTCCAGCTATTGTTTGTATTAAATGTCATGACAAACTTGTTAATGCAGATAATATTTCCTTTAGTAAAGTACCATTACCTGTTGCAGTTCCAACAACATCTAATGTTCAGAGTGTTCCTGATAACATAAGAGATTTTGTTTCTGAATCCATTAAGAAGGCTATGTCTGTTATTCCTCCTTCTAGTAAACACAAAAAATCTTTTAAAACTTCTCGTTATCCAGATGAATTTTTAAATGAACATCATCATTCTGATTCTAATGATTCTTCTGGTTCAGAGGATTCTGTCTCAGAGGTTGATGCTGATAAATCTTCATATTTATTTAAAATGGAATTTATTCGTTCTTTACTTAAAGAAGTTTTAATTGCTTTAGAGATTGAGGATTCTGGTCCTCTTGATATTAAATCTAAACGTTTAGACAAGGTCTTTAAATCTCCTGTGGTTATTCCAGAAGTTTTTCCTGTTCCTGGTGCTATTTCTGAAGTAATTTCCAGAGAATGGAATAATTTGGGTAATTCATTTACTCCCTCTAAACGTTTTAAGCAATTATATCCTGTGCCGTCCGACAGATTAGAGTTTTGGGACAAAATCCCTAAAGTTGATGGGGCTATTTCTACCCTTGCTAAACGTACTACTATTCCTACGGCAGATGGTACTTCCTTTAAGGATCCTTTAGATAGGAAAATTGAATCCTTTCTAAGAAAAGCTTATCTGTGTTCAGGTAATCTCCTTAGACCTGCTATATCATTGGCTGATGTTGCTGCAGCTTCAACTTTTGGTTGGAAACTTTAGCGCAACAAGTAACAGATCATGATTCTCATAATATTATTATTCTTCTTCAACAGACAATGTCACAACTGTGGCATACATCAATCATCAAGGAGGGACTCACAGTCCTCTGGCTATGAAAGAAGTATCTCGAATTCTGGTTTGGGCGGAATCCAGCTCCTGTCTAATCTCTGCGGTTCATATCCCAGGTATAGACAATTGGGAAGCGGATTATCTCAGTCGCCAAACGTTACATCCGGGCGAATGGTCTCTTCACCCAGAGGTATTTCTTCAGATTGTTCAAATGTGGGAACTCCCAGAAATAGATCCGATGGCTTCTCATCTAAACAAGAAACTTCCCAGGTATCTGTCCAGATCCCGGGATCCTCAGGCGGAGGCAGTGGATGCATTATCACTTCCTTGGAAGTATCATCCTGCCTATATCTTTCCGCCCCTAGTTCTTCTTCCAAGAGTAATCTCCAAGATTCTGAAGGAATGCTCGTTTGTTCTGCTGGTAGCTCCAGCATGACCTCACAGGTTTTGGTATGCGGATCTTGTCCGGATGGCCTCTTGCCAGCCGTGGACTCTTCCGTTAAGACCAGACCTTCTGTCGCAAGGTCCTTTCTTCCATCAGGATCTCAAATCCTTAAATTTAAAGGTATGGAGATTGAACGCTTGATTCTTGGTCAAAGAGGTTTCTCTGACTCTGTGATTAATACTATGTTACAGGCTCGTAAATCTGTATCTAGAGAGATATATTATAGAGTCTGGAAGACTTATATTTCTTGGTGTCTTTCTCATCATTTTTCCTGGCATTCTTTTAGAATTCCGAGAATTTTACAGTTTCTTCAGGATGGTTTAGATAAAGGTTTGTCTGCAAGTTCCTTGAAAGGACAAATCTCTGCTCTTTCTGTTCTTTTTCACAGAAGGATTGCTAATCTTCCTGATATTCATTGTTTTGTACAAGCTTTGGTTCGTATAAAACCTGTCATTAAGTCTATTTCTCCTCCTTGGAGTTTGAATTTGGTTCTGGGGGCTCTTCAAGCTCCTCCTTTTGAACCCATGCATTCATTGGACATTAAATTACTTTCTTGGAAAGTTTTGTTCCTTTTGGCCATCTCTTCTGCCAGAAGAGTCTCTGAATTATCTGCTCTTTCTTGTGAGTCTCCTTTTCTGATTTTTCATCAGGATAAGGCGGTGTTGCGAACTTCTTTTGAATTTTTACCTAAGGTTGTGAATTCTAACAACATTAGTAGAGAAATTGTGGTTCCTTCATTATGTCCTAATCCTAAGAATTCTAAGGAGAAATCGTTGCATTCTTTGGATGTTGTTAGAGCTTTGAAATATTATGTTGAAGCCACTAAGTCTTTCCGAAAGACTTCTAGTCTATTTGTCATCTTTTCCGGTTCTAGAAAAGGTCAGAAAGCTTCTGCCATTTCTTTGGCATCTTGGTTGAAATCCTTAATTCACCATGCTTATGTCGAGTCGGGTAAAACTCCGCCTCAAAGGATTACAGCTCATTCTACTAGGTTAGTTTCTACTTCCTGGGCGTTTAGGAATGAGGCTTCGGTTGATCAGATTTGCAAAGCAGCAACTTGGTCCTCTTTGCATACTTTTACTAAATTCTACCATTTTGATGTGTTTTCTTCTTCTGAAGCAGTTTTTGGTAGAAAAGTACTTCAGGCAGCGGTTTCAGTTTGAATCTTCTGCTTATGTTTTCATTAAACTTTATTTTGGGTGTGGATTATTTTCAGCAGGAATTGGCTGTCTTTATTTTATCCCTCCCTCTCTAGTGACTCTTGCGTGGAAAGATCCACATCTTGGGTAGTCATTATCCCATACGTCACTAGCTCATGGACTCTTGCTAATTACATGAAAGAAAACATAATTTATGTAAGAACTTACCTGATAAATTCATTTCTTTCATATTAGCAAGAGTCCATGAGGCCCACCCTTTTTGTGGTGGTTATGATTTTTTTGTATAAAGCACAACTATTCCAATTCCTTATTTTATATGCTTTCGCACTTTTTTTTTATCACCCCACTTCTTGGCTATTCGTTAAACTGATTTGTGGGTGTGGTGAGGGGTGTATTTATAGGCATTTTGAGGTTTGGGAAACTTTGCCCCTCCTGGTAGGAATGTATATCCCATACGTCACTAGCTCATGGACTCTTGCTAATATGAAAGAAATTAATTTATCAAGTAAGTTCTTACATAAATTATGTTTTTTTTGGCACCCTTTTGGATACTAATAAATTAGTAAGGAAGATAGTTTTAAAGAAACATTTCTTTAACACTGACACTTCACAATTGGATCCCACGAATATAGCTACACAGGAAAACACAATAGGTCTTTTATTCTCAGATCTCACTGATCTCACTACACTTACATCACTTCAACAACATACCACCCGAGCAGCAGGGTACTCACACATCAACCCCCCCCCCCACTTATTCACTAAAGGATAAATCATATTTTTATCCAGTGCACGCACGTGATCATTTAATAGATCTCTTTCAGAGATCAGTGGAAAAAGATTTAACAGATTTAAATGAATACTTGCATTCCACCACTAATGGCAAAGCCAGAGATAATTTGAATTACAAGGAGAGAAAGGCACTTAGAGAATTACAAAACAACCCTAACATAGTCATAACCAAGGCCGATAAGGGAGGAGCTATTGTCCTCCTCAATACCACAGACTACCTTGAGGAAATAAATAACCAATTAACTGATGAGGAACAGTACAAGAAATTAACTTTTAATCCAACTATATCCTTTAATAATCAACTAAAGAGTCATCTGGATACTGCCAATGAAAATGGATTTATGACAGAAGAACTCACTTTAACTTTACTAACTGAAGCTCCTATTATACCCAGCTTCAGGATAGTACACAAAATCCACAAGAATCTTACGAAACCCCCGGGAAGACCTATTGTGGCCAGCCAGGGCTCCCTGTGTGAGAGACTGGGAGGCTGGCTGGACCACATACTTCAACCGATAGTTCAAACCCTACCAGGGTATATAAGGGATAGTGGTCATTTAATTCAACAACTAAACAATGTTGAATGGGAGAGTGGCTACGCCTGGCTCACCAAAGACGTGACCGCCCTCTACTCGAATATTCCCCATACTACAGGTCTCAAAGCCCTCAGTGAGATGTTGTTGCGACACACGGATTTTGAAACGAATTTCATAACCTTTGTTGTAGAAACTGCGGAGTTTCTCTTAAAACATAATTATTTTGTACATGAGGGCAGTTATTATCTACAAAAACGTGGCACCGCCATGGGCGCCAAATTCGCCCCGGCTTATGCCAACATTTATATGGGCATGATGGAATTAACCCATATATTTGCAACAGACTTTCCCTTCAAGAATAACATCAAATTATACGGTCGCTTTATAGATGACCTTATCATCATATGGGACATGACACACAAAGAGCATACCATTGAAGAATTTATGACTCACATTAGTAATAATAACTACAATCTAACCTTTACCCATAAAAGTGACAATTACTCAATTGATTACTTAGATTTAAAACTTCAAATATACAAGTCCAATAGGAGTATTATTACATCTACCTACAGGAAACCAACGTCAAAAAATACCATCTTGAGGGCTGATTCATGTCATGTACCACACTTAAAAAAGGGGATACCGAAGGGTCAGTACCTAAGACTGCATAGGAACTGTTCGAATTTAGATACCTATAAACTAAAAGCTGGAGAACTGACGAACAGACTTATAAAAAGGGGGTATAATAAATTTAAACTTCATAAAATCAACAAAAAAGTAGAAAAACTTAATAGAAACACTGTTTAAAAAGAAGACTAAAAAGATTGACAATGATAACATAGTTTTTTCTACACAGTTTAGCACACAATATTATAAGGTGTGCAATATAATCAAGAAGAACCTTGTAATACTAAATAGTGACAGTACACTGAAACAAATCACCTCCAAAGGTATTAAATTTGTAGCCAAAAAGGCCCCTTCTCTAAGTGACCTCACCAGTAAGAAGTTCTCAGAAAGACCACAAACTCAGACCAACTGGCTGAGTTTAAATCCTGGCTCTTTCAAATGTGGTCACAAACCCTGTAAGAGTTGTGACTTCATGTAAATAAATCATACCTTTACCTCAACCAATACTAATGAAATATACACTATTAGACAGAGAATAGATTGCACTTCACAACATGTAATCTATTTGATTACATGTCGATATTGTTCTCAACAATACACAGGAATTACTACACGACCATTGAAAGACCGTATTAGGGAGCACTTATTGTCCCTAACTGAAAAAGACCCCAGAACCCCAGTTGCAAAACATTTTCGCTAACATGGCATAGGCACTACATTCTTTTCCTTTATGGGAATTGAGAGAATTGTACAAAATGCCAGAGGTGGAAATAGAACAGCCAAGTTACTAAAAAGGGAAGTTTACTGGATCATAAAATTGAACACTAGATACCCTTATGGCATCAACAAATGGTTGGATGTCGACCTATATGTATAATTATAGAATGTGCTCTCATATCTGGTAGATGTAGTGAATTAACCTCTAGATTGAGAGTATGATAACATTCAAAATTTTACTTCTACAAGCCAATACATACTGAACTAAGTAATATCAGTACATAACCCTATTGAATAGTAATACACATTTTTATCTATATAATTACTGATATTAGACATACAAAATTCAAGAATGATTGACATATGTGTATGTATATATATATATATATATATATATATATATATTTCCTTGAAGCTACTGACTCCCACTCCATGGATACCACATACTTCAGTCATTCTAGGATACTTATTCAGTTTCACTCCTTAGATTGTCTTCCTATCACATATATGTATATTTTTCTAGCCTAGTATTAGTTTTAGTCTCATCTATTATAGTTTATTTAACATTAATTATTTAATTTTTTAATTACTGAGTACATATATATCTTTCCAGACCCCGATTTGGTTTTCCTTTATGATTGATACACCAGGAAGATTAGAATCATTATGTGATTTATTTTGGACACTAATATGATTATTGTCAGTACTTTAAATTATTTCTATCTCTGACAGCCCCACTGAGACCCACACAGGATAACACATTTGTCCTCTTTTGTATTAGTTTTTTATTAGTTTTATTATTTTTTATATTTGAATATATTTTCTTTTCTTTCTTGAGATTCACTTAGTTAGATTTAGACACTAGTGCATTATTCACTTCACTTGATCACTTTAATATTTATAACAGGGGTCCTGGAATGATACATAACGTTTCAGCTTTATTATTATTATTTTTATTGTTCTCTATATTATGTTACTCTATCCTTCATAGAGTTCACCTATATTCATATCTATATCCTTTTACACTTTTTACTTTTTTAATAAATTTTTACCTCGCTCATTCATCCTTATCCTCAATTTTCTCCTTTTAATATATTTTTCGATATACTCAGCTAAAGTTTGTCCTTATTATTAAGCAATCAGTTATTAGGAGCTAGTGCCCATGACAACCTATGCCTATTTACTTATGCAGGCTATCTGAATCACTTTGAGTCCTACTTTCTTCTCTTTAGAAATAGTAGATTAACACACATGATTGGACATCTAGCCAGCATATATAATATGACACACTATTCGACAGAGCCTCCAGGGTCGCATAGTTATAAATTTTATTAAGTGTACAGATCTTATATACACATTAACTATTCGGCCCCGGTATATATACATACACACGGTCTCTAGTTGCTTCTTACATTGGATGTTACGTATCCGCTTAATGATGTACAGATATTAATTCTGCTGGACACTATCACCCCCGATTATTGGGTTTCTTTGTGTGTTTATTTTTAAGCAACTATCAGACGTATCTGTGTCATTTTAGGATGTTGAGTCTTTTCATACCAACTGTTTATAAGTTTTATATGTTTTATTTATTTGTTTATTAAGTGTATATTATACATTTACTTATTAGTTACTTTTTAGTTTTACAGTTGAGTTGCACACAGTGAAATTTGTATTAAGATGTGACCCTTCTTAACAACAGTGACTTAATAACACATTCTCTTATTGAAGATAATTTACGCCGCTGCTTTGAAGTGCCACATCTATTGGCCATTTTTCAAACCACCCTATGATTGGTGGCTCTAAGGTTTAAAAGCTGTTTTGGCCTAATTCTAATTAGCCCCCGAAGAAGCGCATCCACGCATGCGCGAAACGCGTCAGGCGTTCTTTACTGTGACCCTTTGTACTTTGATTTACTTTGACTTGTTTGGATTATTACAAATTAAACAAGTTTTTCCAGCAACCATCATTGAGTCAACAGATCTCCTTTCTTTGCAACTTTATACATTGAGGAAAGTAAGGAAATCACACAAAGACTTAAGAGTAGGGGCTACTCTCCAAGGATGTTGGATCGATATGCACAAAAAACGTTATTGAGTGATAGAAGACAATTGCATTCCAACAAGCCTATAACAAAAGTAGATAGGCCATTGTCTTTTATCACTCAGTACTCATCAAATTACTACTCAGTGTGTGATATTATCAAAAAATATTTTCCTATTCTCTTAGGAGACACTCAACTACAGCCCATAGTATATGTATATATTCCAAGAACCTCACTATAGGCAATATATTGGCACCAAGTAAATTACCAAACAGAAGGAGAAACATGAGCTCTTGGCTTCATGTCAATGGCACATACAAATGTGGCAATCACAGGTGTAAAGCTTGTGACTCTGTTGTGGAGAGTAAGGAATTTTACTCATGTAACACCATGGAAAAATACACTACTAAAGGTTGTATCAACTGCTCAAGCAATTATGTAGTGTACCTCATTGAGTGCACTGAACACTCCAAACAATATGTGGGCATGACGAGCAGAGATGTCAGGACTCGCATCCGTGAACATCTTGGCTACATAAAGTATGAGAAACCTTGCTCTGCCCTTTCAAGGCATTTCATTGAGGTACACTGCAAGAATGTCACTTCTTTTAAGTGGAGGGCTATTGAAGCCATATGTTTGCCCCCCAGGGGAGGAAATAAGGACCAGATTCTTGCACAACAGGAAATATACTGGATCATGAGGCTGCGTACCCAGATACCCCATGGTTTTAACTCCAAATTTGATGTCATTAACCATTGGAGGTAGCAGCTTCATGGTCCAGCATTAGATTCTGGTCCTACTCTTATCTACTTTTTACTCTCTACACTGTATTTTGCATGTTGCACTTTGGAGTTGCATAAATGGGACTCATTTTCAGTTTATTAACACATTTATTGGAGTCATGATTATACTATCCATGATAGCCTATACATATTTGAGATCTATATCAAGAGTCAGGATATTAGAATATTTTATTGTGAGTGTCAGATTGTGAACTCAGGGAGCATTCCTAAAGATAGGCTCACTTATATGTAACTAACGTTGTAATACATAGTCTTCCCATTTTATTTTATTTGGGGATTTACTTTCCAATGTTACTGTTATGAACTTGATACTAACACTCCGCCTCACATCATATCCCCCTGCCTCTTGTTATTAATTATTATCTTAATTAAGCTGCATTTTAAAGTTTTTTGCAAAATACATCAAATTGGAATTGCATGACTCATATATATTATATATATATGTATATTTTGCATGGTATGTATTTAAATGTTTCTTATTGTGTATATGTATATTGACTCTTTTCCAGTATGCACTTATCAACTATATTATTTATGCTTCATGTACCTTATCAGCATTAGCTTTGTCTGAGTTATTTAAATGCATCTATGAATATGTACATTATGTGCAAGTCGTTTTTGAACTATGTTCCGCAAGTATATATTCTTTTTATTACTTTCACAAGCAGTGCGAGGTACCATTAAGTGTAATATATACTAAGTCTTCCCAATGCTTTCAATTATGTATTCAATCATGTTTTTAAATATGCCTGTATCCTAAAAATCATTACTCTGTATTGGTTTTAACATATATGTGCATGTTCAGACATTTATTATATGGTTAACTGGGGTGTGTCAAGTACCATCCAATAGCCATTAGTTACCAATCCTTTTTAAACAACACGTACCTGTGTCTGTTTAGGTTTATGATTACGGCCCAGGCCGAAATGCGTAAAACCTTTCAGTTTTTTATGTGCACACCATGTCCTTTTTAAATTTATACTAATAAAACCTTTTTTTTTACATTTGGAATATCGGAACTACTCTTCTTTTTCTTGTTTGAAGAAACAACACTAGTTCACTCGTGTGAGATTCGGCTAAATGTAAAGACTGAGCTAGTACCAAGATATTGTCCAAATAAGGAAACAACGCAATACCCTGTTCTCTGATTACAGATAGAAGGGCACAGAGAACCTTCAAAAAGATCCTTGGAGCTGTTGCTGGGCCAAATGGAAGAGCGACAAATTGGTAAAGCTTTTCTAGAAGAGAGAATCTAAGAAACTAATAGTTGTCTGGATGAATCGGAATGTGAAGATATGCATCCTGTATGTCTATCGTGGACATATGATCTTACTGAACAAAAGGCAAAATAGTCCTCAGTCACCATCTTGAAAGTTGGGACTCTTACAAAACAATTCAAAAAAACTTCAGATCCAGAACTTACCTGAATGAATTTTCTTTCTTTGGGACAATGAATAGATTTGAATAAAACCCCAGACCTTGTTCCTGAATCGGAACTGGTATTACCCCTGAAAGCTCTAGATCTGAAACACACTTCAGAAAAGCCTGAGCCTTCACCGGATTTGCTGGAACGTGAGAAAGAATCTTCTCACAGGAGGTCTTACTCTGAATCCTATTCGATACCCTTGAGAGACAATACTCAATCCACTGATTTATAACAGAATCTGCCCAAATGTCTTGGAATAATTTCAATCTGCCCCCCACCCCCTGAACTGGATTGAGGGCCGCACCTTCATGCAGACTTGGGGGCTGGCTTTGGTTTTTTAAAAGGCATAGATTTATTCCAAGTTGAAGGTTTCCAAATGGAGCCAGAGTCTTTAGGGGAAAGGATTGGTTTTCTGTTCTTTATTCTGTCAAAAAGAACGAAAACAATTAGAAGCTTTAGATTTACCCTTAAATTTTTTATCCTGAGGCAAAAAAACTCCCTTCCCCCTAGTGATAGTTGAAATAATTGAATCCAACTGAGAACCAAATAGTTACCATGGAAAGAAAGATAGTAATCTAGACTTAGATACCATGTCAGCATTCCAAGATTAGAACCATAAAGCTCTTCTAGCTAAAATAGCTAAAGACATGACATAGATTTAACATCAATTTTGATGATATAAAGAATAGCATCACAGATAAAATGATTAGCATGTTGCAGCAAACGAACAATACTAGAAAAATCAGAACCTGTTGCTATCCAACCAAAAGGTTGATGCAGCTGCAACATCAGCCATAGAAATGGCAGGCCTGAGAATATAGCCAGAATATAAATAAGCTTTCCTTAGATAAGATTCAAGTTTTAAAGGATCTTTAAAAGAAGTACTGTCTTCCATAGGAATAGTAGTACGTTTGGCAAGAGTAGAAATAGCCCCATCAACTTTGGGGACTTTTTCCCAAAACTCTAATCTAGCCGCTTACAAAAGGTAAAACCTTTTAAACCTAGAAGAAGGAATGAAAGAAGTACCAGACTTAAACCATTCCTTAGCAATCGCATCAGAAATAGCATCAGGAACTGGAAAAACCTCAGGAGTAACCACAGGTGGTTTATAAACAGAATTTAAACGTTTAGTAGTTTTAATATCAAGAGGACTTGACTCCTCAATATCCCAAGTATCCCAAGGATTGGGAATTTTTCTAAGGCTGAACAGGCATCTTTAGAGAAGCTTAGTAAAGATGAAAGTATCACGATTCGTAGTGCCGATAAAGGGGGTGGCATTGTGATACAGGGTAGACAGGAATATATCAAAGAAGCATACAGATTATTGTCAGATATATACATATCACTCAGAAATGGTTAATGTTATTATGGGTATATATATCTTTTTTTAGATATGTGTCTTCTTATTTGCATATATTACTTTTAATATATTTTTATTTATTATTTGTCTTTTTATGTGTTTTATATGCATATGGCTTCTTTTTATATAGCAAGTCAATAGGAAAGTTTATGCTGCTTAGCTGTTAAGATAACAAAAGTAACACCAATAAACAAAGGGTGTATACTCAGCCGGCCACAGTTGTCCGATAATATATCAGCGTTTAAAGAGTATCTCACCTCCGCTCACTCCGGGTATTCAGACCTCCAGGCGTAACAGAACCGATAAGTCGACAAACAACTAGGCTTACTCTCAGACCTGCAATGTTCAGACACCGTGGTCTGTTCGGAGTACACTGCCCGTCTCGTCTTGCGCCCACATCTGTTCACTTCCGGTAGCGTGACTCACGTCTTAGCGATCACGTGCTGTAGGGATCCAATGGTGGCTGGCTGGCTGGCCCGTTCCTCGGATAGATCTTCTGGCAATAGAATACTCGTCAACAAAAGAGGCAAAGTAGATCCATCCGAGGTAAATAAAACTGAATTTTATAGCATCCGTTAAAAAGACATCAAAGTCCAAAGAACCTCATAGAGGGTGTAGTGTATAGGATAGGCGTACGGCTCTCGCCGAAATGCGTAAGCCTATCCTATACACTATAACCTCTATGAGGTTCTTTGGACTTTGATGTCTTTTTAACGGATGCAATAAAATTCAGTTTTATTTACCTCGGATGGATCAACTTTGCCTCTTTTGTTGACGAGTATTCTTTTTATATATACATATGTTTTTTACATTTAAAGTGTAATGTATTCTGAAAAATAGTATTTCTTAAGTTAGGATTCTATGTATCCCAAGAAACAGCGATGCTGTACATTTATACACAGATTGAGCCACTCCGTTGTTTTCAGATTTTAGTATGTACTATTTTAGTTGCGATACCTATTTTCTAGGAATGCATATTAGTTTAGCTAGTTGCGGTATGAAACGCAACATTTTGACAGCAAGCAGCCTTGTGTGGGAGGGATTGCAGCTGTACCTGCCCTGAGTGAGTGGGCGGTCTGTACAGCTCCCGGTCTTCAAAAGGCTGCTGCTGGGGAGGATGGGCATGGCCTCTGACGAAGCTGGGAGGAGCCCAGCGAAATGCATAAGGCCACACCCATTTTTACATGAGGAAACAGGGGAGCAGTGGGAGCATAGCCGGCTTATTGTTGGACTACCGCTGCCTCATTTGACACCTCCTCTATTGCTGGATAAGCAAGTTTTAAACTACACATATGGTGTATTGTTAAAAGGGGAAAAAACATAATTTATGCTTACCTGATAAATTTATTTCTCTTGTAGTGTATCCAGTCCACGGATCATCCATTACTTATGGAATATATTCTCCTTCCCAACAGGAAGTTGCAAGAGTCCACCCACAGCAAAGCTGCTATATAGCTCCTCCCCTAACTGCCATATTCAGTCATTCGACCGAAAACATGCAGAGAAAGGAAAAACCATAGGGTGCAGTGGTGACTGTAGTTCCAATGAAAAAATTACCTGCCTTAAAGTGACAGGGGGGGCCGTGGACTGGATACACTACAAGAGAAATACATTTATCAGGTAAGCATAAATTATGTTTTCTCTTGTTAAGTGTATCCAGTCCACGGATCATCCATTACTTATGGAATACCAATACCAAAGCTAAAGTACACGGATGATGGGAGGGACAAGGCAGGTACTTAAACGAAAGTTACCACTGCCTGTAAAAAAAAACCCTTTCTCCCAAAAATAGCCTCCGAAGAAGCAAGGTATCAAATTTGTTAAATTTGAAAAAGTATGAAGCGCAGACCAAGACTCCGTCTTGTAAATCTGTTCAACAGAAGCCACATTTAAAAAAGGCCCAAGTGAAAACCACAGCTCTAGTAGAATGAGCTGCAATCCCTTCAGGAGGCTGCTGTCCAGCAGTCTCATAAGCTAAATGAATTATGCTTTTTAACCAAAAAGACAGAGAGGCTGCTGAAGTCTTTTGACCTCTCCTCTGTCCAGAATAGACAACAAACAAGGTGAACGTTTGATGAAAACTGTAGTAGCTTTTAAGTAAAGCTTTAAAGCACAAACCACGTCCAATATTGTGTAATAGACGTTCCTTCCTTGAGGAAGGATTAGGATACAAGCATGGAACAACTATCTCTTGAGTGATGTTCTTGTTAGATACCACGTTAGGAAAAAACCCAGGGTGGTACGCAGGACTACCTTATCTGTACGAAGGACCAGATAAGGAGAATCACATTGTAACACAGATAACTTGGAGACTCTACGAGTCGAGGAAATAGCTACCCAAAAGGAACTTTCCAAGATAAAGATTGATATCTATGGAACAAAAAAGGTTCAAACGGAACTTCTTGAAGAGCCTTAAGAACCAGGTTTAAGCTCCATGGTGGAGCAACAGTTTTAAACACAGGCTTGGATCTAACCAAAGCCTGACCAAATGCCTGAACGTCTAGAATACCTGCCAGACGCTGGTGCAAAAAAATAGACAGAGTAAAAATCTGTCCCTTTTAAGGAATTAGCTGAAAACCCTTTTCTCAAAAACATCTTGGAGAAAAGATAATATCCTGGGAATCCAGGCTTTACTCCATGAGTAACCCTTGGATTCATAACAATCAGATATTTACACCATATCTATGTTCAATTTTCCTAGAGACAGGCTTTCATGTCTGTATTAAGGTATCAATGACTGACTCGGAGAAGCCATGCTTTGATAACATCAAGCGTTCAGTCTCCAGGCAGTCCATCTCAGATTGATTCTATTTAGATGGTTGAAAGGACCCTGAGGTAGAGGGACCTGTCTCAGAAGCAGAGACCGTGATGGAAAGGATGACATGTCCACCAGATCTGCATACCAGGTCCTGCGTGGCTACGCAGGCGCTGTCAAAAACACCAAAGCCCTCTCCTGCTTGGTCTTGACCTCCGAAGGAAATCCCACTCCCCCGGAAGAAAAGTCTGACGACTTAGAAAATCCACCTCCCAGTTCTCAACACCTGAGATATGGATAGCTGATAGACAAGAGTGAGTCTCTGTCCAGTGAATTATTGTAAGACTTCTAACATCACTAGGGAACTTCTGTTCCTCCTTGATGGCTGATGTAAGCCACAGTCGTGTATATTGTCCGACTGAGTATGATGTACCTCAGAGTTGCTAACTGAGGCCAAGTCTGAAGAGCATGGAATATCACTCCCAGAATATTTATTAGAAGGAGGGTCTCCTCCTAAGTCCACTATCCCTGAGCCTTCAGGGAGTTCCAGACTGCATCCCAACCTAAAAGGCTGGCATCCATTGTAACAATTGTCCCATCTGACCTGCGGAAGGTCATACCCTTGGACAGATGGACCCGACATAGTCACCAGAGAAGAGAATCTCTGGTCTCTTGGTCCAGGTTCAACAGGGGGACAAATCTGTGTAATCCCCGTTCCTCTGACTGAGCATGCATAGTTGCAGCGGTCTGAAATGTAGACGTGCAAATGGTACTATGTCCCTTAGGGCTACCTATTAAGCCGATTTCATCCATGTACTGAGCCACCGAAGGGCGCGGATGGGATGAAAAACACGGCAGAAATTTAGAAACTTTGACAACCTGGACTCCGTCAGGTAAATTTTCATTTCTACAGAATCTATCAGAGTCCCTAGGAGGGAAACCCTTGAGATTGGGGATAGAGAACTCTTTCCTTGTTCACTTTCCACCCATGTGATCTCAGAAATGCCAGTACTACGTCCGTATGAGACTTGGCAATTTGGATGTTTGACTCCTGTATCAGGATGTCGTCTAACTAAGGGGCCACTTCTATGCCCCGCGGCCTAAGGACCGCCAAAGCGACCCCAGAACCTCCATAAAGATTCTTGGGGCTGTAGATATCCCAAAGGAAAGAGCTACAAACTGGTAATGCCTGTCTAGAAAGGCAAACCTGAAAAACGAAGGTGATCTTTATGCATCACAATGTGAGGATAAGCATCCTTCAAATCCATTGTAGTCCTCTATTGACTCTCCTGGATCATAGTTAAGATGGTACGAATAGTTTCCATCTTAAATGACGTAATTCTGAGGAATTTGTTTAAGATCTTTAGATCCAAAATTGGTCTGAAGGTTCCCTCACCTTGGGAACCACAAACAGATTTGAGTAAAAACTCTGTCCCTGTTCCTCTCTTGGAACTGGATGGATCTCGTACACAATGTAAGAATGCCTCCTTCTCTATCTGGTTTGCAGATAATTGTGAAGGCGAAATCTCCCCTTTTTTTGGGGGGGAATCTTTGAAATCCAGAAGATATCTCTGGGATATAAATTCCAATGCCTAGGGATCCTGGGCATCTCTTGCCCACGCCCGGGCGAAGAATGAAAGTCTGCCCCCTATAGGATCCGTTACCGGATAGGGGTCCGTTCCTTCATGCTGCCTTAGAGGTCCAATTGTCTCCAGACCGCCTTGGACTGAGCAAAAATTCCCTCTTGTTTTGCCTTAGAGGAAGTGGATGCCACACCTGCCCTGAAGTTTTAAAAGGCACGAAAATTAGACCTTTTTTGGCCCTTGATTCCTATCCTGAGGAAGGGCATGACCTTTTCCTCCAGTGATATAAGCAATAATCTCCTTCAAACCAGGCCCGAATAGGGTCTGCCCCTTGAAGGGAAGTTAAGTAGCTTATTTATTAAAGTCACGACAGCTGACCATGATATAAGCCATAGCGCTCTGCGCGCCAGTATAGTAAAAAACAGAATTCTTAGCCGTTAGTCTAGTCAAATGAACAAAGGCATCAGAAAACAAAGGAATTGGCTAGCATAAGCTTGTCAAATATATTCATCCAATGGAGTCGCTAACTGTAAAGCCTCATCAAGAGACTCAACCCAGAACGCCGCAGCAGCAGTGACAGAAGCAATGTATGCAAGGGGCTGCAGGATAAAACCCTGTTGAATAAACATTTTTATATCCATTGGATCTAAAAAGCACAACTGTCCTCGCCAGAGGTAGTGGTACGCTTAGCTAGAGTAGAAACTCTTCTCTCCACCTTAGGAACTGTCTGCCAGAAGTCCCGTGTGGTGGTAACTATTAGAAAACATTCTTCTAAGAAATAGGAGGGGAAGAGAAAGGCACACCTGGTCTATCCCATTCCTTATAAAAAAATTTTTTTTTTAGTAAACCTCTTTAGGTATTGGAAAAACATCAGTACACACCGGCACTGCATATTATTTATCCAGTCTACACAATTTCTCTGGCCCTGCGATTGTACACATTCATTCAGAGCAGCCAAAGCCTCCCTGAGCAACAAGTGGAGGTTCTCAAGCATAAATTTTAAATGTAGAAATATCAGAATCAGGTTAAATCATCTTCCCTGAGTCAAAAAAAATCACCCACAGACTAAGCATATTGTGAGGTAGTATCATACATGGTTCTTAAAGCGTCTGTATGCTCTGTATCTACCCCCAGAGCTATCTGCTTTCCTTTAATTTCAGGTAGTCTGACTAATACTGCTGCCAGAGTATTATTCACCACCTTTGCCATGTCTTGTAAAATAAACGCTATGGACGCCCTTGATGTACTTGGCGCCATTTGAGCGTGAGTCCCTGAAGCGGGAGTCGAAGGGTCTGACACGTGGGGAGAGTTAATCGACATAACTTTCCCCTCGACAGAATCCCCTGGTAAAATAAACGCTATGGGTGCCCTTGATGTACTTGGCGCCATTTGAGCGTGAGTCCTTAAAGCGGGAGTCAAAAGGTCTGACACGTGGGGAGAGTTAGTCGGCATAACTACCCCCACGACAGAATCCTCTGGTGATAATGTTTTTAAAGACAAAAAATGATCTTTATTGTTTAACATGAAATCAGTACATCTGGTACACATTCTAAGATGGGGTTCCACCATGGCCTTAAAACATAATGAACACAGAGCTTCCTCTATGTCAGACATGTTAGAACAGACTAATAATGAGACTAATAAGCTTGGAAAACACTTTAAATCAAGTTAACAAGCAAATATATAAAATGTTACTGTGCCTTTAAGAGAAACAAATTTTGTCAAAATTTGAAAAACAGTGAAAAAAGACAGTAAAACAAACAAAATGTTTACAGTACATGTAATAAGGTAACAGAGCATTGCACCCACTTGCAAATGGATGATTAACCCCTTAATGCAAAAAACAGATAAAAAAAAAACGACATAGACGTTTTTAAAAACAGACACAACAAAACTGCCACAGCAGAGCTGTGGATTACCTTCCCTATAAACGATTTTGGAAGTCTTTTTAGCCCTTTAGAAATGTCCTGTAGTATTCATGGGACTGCTGAGGGAATCTGGATAATTCATTTTGTAATTTTAACTGCGCAAAAAAGCGCTAAATTAGGCCCCTCCCACTCATATTACAACAGTGGGAAGCTTCAGTTAACTGTTTCTATGCAAAATTTAAGCCAGCCATGTGGAAAAAACTTAGGCCCCAATAAGTTTTATCACCAAACATATGTTAAAAACGATTAAACATGCCAGCAAACGTTTTAAAACACATTTTTACAAGAGTATGTATCTCCATTAATAAGCCTGATACCAGTCGCTTTTACTGCATTTAAGGCTATACCAACATTACAGTGTTATCACCAATGTACGTTAAAAAACGATTAAACATGCCAGCAAACGTTTTAAAACACATTTTTATAAGAGTATGTATCTCTATTAATAAGCCTGATACCAGTCGATATCGCTGCATTTAAGGCTTTACTTACATTACTTCGGTATCAGCAGTATTTTCTTAGTCAATTCCATTCCTAGAAAAATATTTTACTGCACATACCTTCTCTGCAGGAAAACCTGCACGCCATTCCCCCTCTGAAGTACCTCACTCCTCAGAATGTGTGAGAACAGCAAAGGGATCTCAGTTACGTCTGCTAAGATCATAGAAAAACGCAGGCAGATTCTTCTTCCAAATACTGCCTGAGAAAAACAGCACACTCCGGTGCCATTTAAAAATAACAAACTTTTGATTGAAGAATAAACTAAGTATAAATCACCACAGACTCTCACGACCTCCTATCTATGTTGAGGCTTGCAAGAGAATGACTGAATATGGCAGTTAGGGGAGGAGCTATATAGCAGCTTTGCTGTGGGTGGACTCTTACAACTTCCTGTTGGGAAGGAGAATATATTCCATAAGTAATGGATGATCCGTGGACTGGATACACTTAACAAGAGAAAGAGACTTTGTCTACACCATACATATGATATGTTTGGGAACTGTTACCATGCCATGGATTATTGTATAATGTCGACACATACCTCATATGTTTGAGGGTATCTCCTGTAAGTGCACACCTATATGTGTATTGTAATAAAGTGGAACAAGAGTTTTTATCATCTACACTTAGATCATCCTGTTTTTCTCTTTTCTGCGCTCCATTGTTGCTGCAGATACATTACCTTTCATCACCTGATTCACGGAGATCACACCAGTGTTTTATAAGGAGCTGCATGGTGGATATAGAAGAAAAGAGGACAAGATATTCAAGAACAGAATACGTATTCTTTTATTAACATTTTTTGGAAAGTTAAAAGGTGTACACCCCTGTTTGGGGTAATGGACTTCCTATGCTTTTAAAGCTAATTGTGTCACCTGCTGCTATTTTGTAAAGTGTTAACAGACTATATTATTTACAATTTGAATTACTGGTTTTTGGATTATCATCATATCTGCTATATTTTGTTATATATAATCTGTTTATTGTGGCGCTGCCTTGGTATTGTGAAAGTGAGTCTGTTGGTTACTGTATGGTTCCCACAGATACACTTCCTGAATGGTGTTTGATAAGGCATAGCAGCCGCTTTCAAGCTGTGATACTGCAGTTTTGCTAAGAAAGAACGGTACCTTGGGTTTAGGCTCTGAGATATTGGTAAATTATTGTTGCAAAGACAGTGTTAAAATTAATTTGGTCCCTTTCTCATATTTTTGGGGCTATCCAACTGATTGTTTTATACCTTATTTTATATATCTCTATACATTACATCCTGCACACACACTCCTCTGGTAGGGAGTACACTATATCTGGGGCCATTCCTCATTTGATACCCCAAATTATGGCGACCTCAGATAATTTGGGGAATTATTTTGACCCAACAATCAGGAGTAAATTGTTGTCAACTACGATAGATATAGAGGGAGAGGAGAGAGATCCTAAGATCCGCTTCCATAGATTGGAGAGACTGAGCAAATCCCAGATTAATTGCTGGTATGACTTAATCACTTTAGAAAACTTTGAGAAATATGGTATTATTCCCAAAGGCCTCAAATTACATAAAGCCAATATTTTTTTAATTGGATGAAGTGGAATTTAACAGTGAGTGGGAGGAGGCTATGGCTGAGTGCTCAAAGAAATGTATCTCTATTTTGAAAAGGTACAGGGATAAAAAAGTTCAGAAATTAACGGAAGAGATTACACAGATTGAAACGGTTTTGAATAAACATAGGGAAGATGTCTTGTATATTGAACTTGATAAAAGAAATAGATCTGCCCTAAAACAGTTTGAATCTGAGCTAATCAAAAACAAGAAAAATAAACTATATCATGCGCTATATGGGGGACAGACTGAGACCCAAGATGAGGTAGAAAATTTGGGGCATATGGAGGAAAGGATTTCAGAAGGGAGTGAAGTAGTAGCGACAGGACCTGATAATAGACGGTTTTATATAAATGGACAACCAAAACAACAGAGAAGGAATAGTAGTAAAAATAAGAACAATTACGGAAACAAGAATCAGGAAAAGGGTGTCCAGAATAGAGCTGGAATACAACCCAAGATTACTGAGATTTATAAAAATAGAGGGAATGAATGGAGAGTGAGAGGAATACAGATTGGAGGAATAGACTTGGGTCGAATAATAACAACAAACATAAAAATAAGAATGATCTGGAGTATCTAGGAGCTAGACCAAAGGAGAACTATCAGAAGGGAAATAATACCCATCATAAGAACAAGGTCAGCTCTAAAATGAATACAAAGAGTAATTATCCTAAAAGGAACGAGCCAGGTTCCAAAAAGGATGAACAACAGAGAGAAATGGGGGGATATTTCCCATTTAGAAAGGATCAGGTACGGGATCGTTTTTTAGATTTACACCCCAGGGAACCACCACACGAAGGGAATCAGAACCCAAAAAGAGGGATAAAATACGAAGAAGGGGATGTTAAGGAGGGGTGGTATGTAGAATCAAAAAACAAAAAAGTGAGAGACAAACAATATTGCGATCCTAAAGACAAGAGATTTTCCATATATCAAGTAGAATATTAACTGAAGAAGAAGATAGCTTATTGAGGAAAGGTCTCTCTTTTTCCCCTGATATGGCCCCTAACGAATTTGAATTGTATATAGACATGAAAAAACTGATTAGGAAATTGACTCTGACAAGACATTTTCAACTTAGATCTAATAAGACTGAGTCTATGAAAATAGAGGAAAATGGGGACGAATCTGTAATTATCCTTGAAAGCTTAGAGGCAGGAGGATATGATCAAGGGATAACAACAGAGGAAGAATTACTTGATATATTATGTGAATTAGAGGAGGAGGCAAAGTCTATACCTACAAACCATAGTACATTAAAAAAAGATATCTACGGGGGCGGAGCTAACCGCCATTGCGAGAGGTTGAGTGTTTCAGGAGCTCCACAAAGATTTTCTACAAAGGCGACTTATTAGAGGTTATTTTCCCCTTAAAAGCTCTTAAACTACTTGGAAACTAAATCTAGAACCAGCTCATCATGAAAGTAACTTACTGTGTATTCCGGGACCTTCTAGCTGACTTTGAGCATACCATGTGCCGATGGCTCGATAACCTCATTTCAATGGTGGAGGGAGAGGAAGCTCGCTGGAGATCGGGTGGAGTGAGATCTGAAACGCTCCCCGACACATCACTACCTATGAGGTTTCCTAACCGGAGCTCATTGCCAGTGAGGCACTGGCAGCCATTTGCGGAGCTCATGAAAAAGCGGAGAAGCTGTGAGGACCTACTCCCTTACGCTAACATAGACAGTCCAATTGTCCTGGCTGTCTCCTGGATATCGCAGGATAAAGCGCACCAGCAAGCGAGGTCTCCCGCTAAAGGCCCTGATGAAGCAACCAGTGCACAACAATGCGAGACGGCCACGAAGGGCCGAGGGTTTACGTTACCTGTGTTGATAAAGCAGGACCAGACCCTGCTTTCAGCTGCTGTTGAAGAAGATGCGGTTAGTCATCCAGATTGTGGTGGGAGCTTCATAGGTTTGAAAAGTGTAGCGACACCTGGCCCGCAGATTATTAAAGTAACAGAGGGCTGCTCACCCTGGATAGACCCTATTGCTGCCATAAGAAGTTCTCTGCTCTCCTGGCCCGCAATTCAATTAATGGCCGAAAATAACCTGATTGTAAGAGTTGGAGTGGGATAGGGGCATCACCCTGTTTTGCACTCCCACACCTACATTAATTGTTTTTTAGGACTGACCATTATGAAGATCCGATAGAGGTATCTGATGTGCTATTTAGCTTAGTCCTACATTCATATTACAGCATTAGGAACGTTTTATGTAAAGGATTATGCTATATGACTGCTCTACATCACAGTTTCTGTTGACTGTTCATTTAGCTCGATTTGAGGAATACTTGGTGTTTAGTATCTGGACTGCCTATTATAGTACTGATGTGAGGATACCGAATGTTCTATTATCTTATGATTTTTCAATAGCTAGTTAAAAGGGAAGAGTACAGGAGGGTAAACATAGCCACACATAGAGAGTTGGTAGCTCCAGTGCATGTATTGGGAAAAACATAATTTATGTAAGAACTTACCTGATAAATTCATTTCTTTCATATTAGCAAGAGTCCATGAGCTAGTGACGTATGGGATATACATTCCTACCAGGAGGGGCAAAGTTTCCCAAACCTTAAAATGCCTATAAATACACCCCTCGCCACACCCACAAATCAGTTTAACGAATAGCCAAGAAGTGGGGTGATAAGAAAAAAGTGCAAAAGCATAAAAAATAAGGAATTGGAATAATTGTGCTTTATACAAAAAAATCATAACCACCACAAAAAAGGGTGGGCCTCATGGACTCTTGCTAATATGAAAGAAATGAATTTATCAGGTAAGTTCTTACATAAATTATGTTTTCTTTCATGTAATTAGCAAGAGTCCATGAGCTAGTGACGTATGGGATAATGACTACCCAAGATGTGGATCTTTCCACGCAAGAGTCACTAGAGAGGGAGGGATAAAATAAAGACAGCCAATTCCTGCTGAAAATAATCCACACCCAAAATAAAGTTTAATGAAAACATAAGCAGAAGATTCAAACTGAAACCACTGCCTGAAGTACTTTTCTACCAAAAACTGCTTCAGAAGAAGAAAACACATCAAAAATGGTAGAATTTAGTAAAAGTATGCAAAGAGGACCAAGTTGCTGCTTTGCAAATCTGATCAACCGAAGCTTCATTCCTAAACGCCCAGGAAGTAGAAACTGACCTAGTAGAATGAGCTGTAATCCTTCGATGCGGAGTTTTATCCGACTCGACATAGGCATGATGAAATAAAGATTTCAACCAAGATGCCAAAGAAATGGCAGAAGCTTTCTGGCCTTTTCTAGAACCGGAAAAGATGACAAATAGACTAGAAGTCTTTCGGAGAGACTTAGTAGTTTCAACATAATAATACAAAGCTATAACAGCATCCAAAGAATGCAATGATTTCTCCTTAGAATTCATAGGATTAGGACATAATGAAGGAACCACAATTTCTCTACTAATGTTGTTAGAATTCACAACCTTAGGTAAAAAATTCAAAAGAAGTTTGCAGCACCGCCTTATCCTGATGAAAAATCAGAAAAGGAGACTCACAAGAAAGAGCAGATAATTCAGAGACTCTTCTGGCAGAAGAGATGGCCAAAAGAAACAAAACTTTCCAAGAAAGTAATTTAATGACCAAAGAATACATGGGTTCAAAAGGAGGAGCTTGAAGAGCCCCCAGAACCAAATTCAAACTCCAAGGAGGAGAAATTGACTTAATGACAGGTTTTATACGAACCAAAGCTTGTACAAAACAATGAATATCAGGAAGATTAGCAATCTTTCTGTGAAAAAGAACAGAAAGAGCAGAGATTTGTCCATTCAAGGAACTTGCGGACAAACCTTTATCTAAACCATCCTGAAGAAACTGAAAAATTCTCGGTATTCAAAAAGAATGCCAAGAAAAATGATGATAAAGACACTAAGAAATATAAGTCTTCCAGACTCTATAATATATCTCTCTAGATACAGATTTACGAGCCTGTCACATAGTATCAATCACAGAGTCAGAGAAACCTCTTTGACCAAGAATCAAGCGTTCAAACTCCATACCTTAAAATTTAAGGATTTGAGATCCTGATGGAAGAAAGGACCTTGCGACAGAAAGTCTGGTCTTAACGGAAGAGTCCACAGCTGGCAAGAGGCCATCCGGACAAGATCCGCATACCAAAACCTGTGAGGCCATGCTGGAGCTACCAGCAGGACAAACGAGCATTCCTTTAGAATCTTGGAGAATACTCTTGGAAGAAGAACTAGAGGTGGAAAGATATAGGCAGGATGATACTTCCAAGGAAGTGATAATGCATCCACTGCCTCCGCCCGAGGATCCCGGGATCTGGACAGATACCAGGGAAGTTTCTTGTTTAGATGAGAAGCCATCAGATCCATTTCTGGGAGTTCCCACATTTGAACAATCTGAAGAAATACCTCTGGGTGAAGAGACCATTCGCCCGGATGCAACGTTTGGTGACTGAGATAATCCGCTTCCCAATTGTCTATACCTGGGATATGAACCGCAGAGATTAGACAGGAGCTGGATTCCGCCCAAACCAAAATTCGAGATACTTCTTTCATAGCCAGAGGACTGTGAGTCCCTCCTTGATGATTGATGTATGCCACAGTTGTGACATTGTCTATCTGAAAACAAATGAACAACTCTCTCTTCAGAAGAGGCCAAGACTGAAGAGCTCTGAAAATTGCACGGAGTTCCAAAATATTGATCGGTAATCTCACCTCCTGAGATTCCCAAACCCCTTGTGCCGTCAGAGACCCCCACACAGCTCCCCAACCTGTAAGACTTGCATCTGTTGAGATTATAGTCCAGGTCGGAAGAACAAAGAAGCCCCCTGAACTAAACGATGGTGATCTGTCCACCACGTCAGAGAGTGTCGCATAATCGGTTTAAAGATATTAATTGAGATATCTTTGTGTAATCCCTGCACCATTGGTTCAGCATACAGAGCTGAAGAGGTCGCATGTGAAAACGAGCAAAGGAGATCGCATCCGATGCGGCAGTCCTAAGACCTAAAATTTCCATGCATAAGGCTACCAAAGGGAATGATTGTGACTGAAGGTTTTGACAAGCTGATATCAATGTTAAACTTCTCTTGTCTGACAAGGACAGAGTCATAGACACTGAATCTATCTGGAAACCTAAAAAGGTTACCCTTGTCTGAGGAATCAATGAACTTTTTGGAAAATTGATCCTCCAACCATGATCTTGAAGAAACAACACAAGTCGATTCGTATGAGATTCTGCGAAAATGTGAAGACTGAGCAAGTACCAAGATGTCGTCCAAATAAGGAAATACCAAAACCCTGTTCTCTGATTACAGACAGAAGGGCACCGAGAACCTTTGAAAAAATTCTTGGAGCTGATGCTAGGCCAAACGGTAGAGCCACAAAACTGGTAATGCTTGTCTAAAAAGAGAATCTCAGAAACTAAAAGTGATCTGGATGAATCGGAATATGCAGATATGCATCCTGTAAATCTATTGTAGACATATAATGCCCTTGCTAAACAAAAGGCAGGATAGTCCTACAGTTACCATCTTGAATGTTGGTATCCTTACATAACGATTCAATATTGATAGATCCGGAACTGGTCTGAAGGAATTGACCTTCTTTGGTACAATGAAGAGATAGAATAAAACCCCAGCCCCTGTTCCAGAACTGGAACTGGCATAATTACTCCAGCCAACTCTAGATCTGAAACACATTTCAGAAATGCTGAGCCTTTGCTGGGTTTACTGGGACACGGGAAAGAAAAAAATCTCTTTGCAGGAGGCCTTAACTTGAAGCCAATTCTGTACCTTTCTGAAACAATGTTCTGAAACCAGAGATTGTGAACGGAATTGATCCAAATTTCTTTAAAGAAAACGTAATCTGCCCCATACCAGCTGAGCTGGAATGAGGGCCGCACCTTCATGGGTACTTAGGAGCTGGCTTTAGGTTTCTATAAGGCTTGGATATATTCCAAACTGGAAATGGTTTCCAAACTGATACCGCTCCTGAGGATGAAGGATCAGGCTTTTGTTCCTTGTTGTGAGGAAAGGAACGAAAACGATTAATAGACCTAAATTTACCTTAGATTTTTTTATCCTTTGGTAAAAAAGTTCCCTTCCCTCCAGTAACAGTTGAGATAATAGAATCCAACTGAGAACTGAATAATTTATTACCCTGGAAAGAAAGGGAAAGCAAAGTTGACTTAGAAGACATATCAGCATTCCAAGTTTTAAGCCATAAAGCTCTTCTAGCTAAAATAGCTAGAGACATATACCTGACATCAACTCTAATGATATCAAAATATGGTATCACAAATAAAATTATTAGCATGTTATAGAATAATAATAATGCTATAAAATTATTATCTGTTACTTGTTGCGCTAAAGCTTCTAACCAAAAAGTTGAAGCTGCAGCAACATCCGCTAAAAATATAGCAGGAGTAGAGACAGCCCCATTAACCTTAGGGATTTTGTCCCAAAAAACTCTAATCTGTCAGATGGCACAGGATATAATTGCTTAAAACGTTTTAGAAGGAGTAAATGAATTACCCAAATTATTCCATTCCCTGGAAATTACTTCAGAAATAGCATCAGGGAGAGAAAACACTTCTGGAATAACTACAGGAGATTTAAAAACCTTATTTAAACGTTTAGATTTAGTATCAAGAGGACCAGAATCCTCTATTTCTAATGCAATTAACACTTCTTTAAGTAAAGAACGAATAAATTCCATCTTGAACAAATACAAAGATTTATCAGCATCAACCTCTGAGACAGAAACCTCTGAACCAGAAGAACCATTATCAGTATCAGAATGATGATGTTCATTTAAAAATTCATCGGAAAAAAGAGAAGTTTTAAAAGACTTTTATTTATACTAGAAGGAGAAATAACAGACATAGCCTTCTTAATGGATTTAAAAATAAAATCTCTTATGTTATCAGGAACACTCTGAAAATTAGATGTTGACGGAACAGCAACAGGTAATGTAACAGTACTAAAGGAAATTTTATCTGCATTAATAAGTTTGTCATGACATGCAATACAAACAACAGCTGGAGAAACAGATACCAAAAGTTTATAGCAGATACACTTAGCTTGGCAGCTCCAGCACCGGGCAGCGATTTTCCTGAAGTATCTTCTGACTCAGTTGCAACGTGGAACATCTTGCAATATGTAATAGAAAAAACAACATATAAAGCAAAATTGATCAAATTCCTTAAATGACAGTTTCAGGAATGGGAAAACAATGCCAGTGAACAAGCTTCTAGTAACCAGAAGCAATAAATAAGACTTAAATAATGTGGAGACAAAAATGACGCCCATATTTTTTAGCGCCAAATAAGACGCCCACATTATTTGGCGCCTAAATGCTTTTGGCGCCAAAAATGACGCCACATCCGGAACGCCGACACTTGACGCAAAAAAACGTCAAAAAATGACGCAACTTCCGGCAACACGCATGACGCCGGAAACAGAAAAAAAATTTTGCGCCAAAAAAGTCCGCGCCAAGAATGACGCAATAAAATTAAGCATTTTTAGCCCCCGCGAGCCTAACAGCCCACAGGGAAAAAGTCAAATTTTTTAAGGTAAGAAAAAAGATTGATTCAAATGCATTATCCCAAATATGAAACTGACTGTCTGAAAAACAGAATTTATGCTTACCTGATAAATTACTTTCTCCAACGGTGTGTCCGGTCCACGGCGTCATCCATTACTTGTGGGAAATATTCTCCCCCACAGGGAAAGGCAAGGAGAGCACACAGCAAGAGCTGTCCATATAGCTCCCCCTCTGGCTCCGCCTCCCAGTCATTCGACCGACGGTTAGGAGAAAAAGGAGAAACTATAGGGTGCCGTGGTGACTGTAGTGTATAAAGAAAAAATTTTCAACCTGATTAAAAAACCAGGGCGGGCCGTGGACCGGACACACCGTTGGAGAAAGTAATTTATCAGGTAAGCATAAATTCTGTTTTCTCCAACATTGGTGTGTCCGGTCCATGGCGTCATCCATTACTTGTGGGAACCAATACCAAAGCTTTAGAACACGGATGAAGGGAGGGAGCAAATCAGGTTACCTAAACGGAAGGCACCACGGCTTGCAAAACCTTTCTCCCAAAAATAGCCTCCGAAGAAGCAAAAGTATCAAATTTGTAGAATTTGGCAAAAGTGTGCAGAGAAGACCAAGTCGCTGCCTTACATATCTGGTCAACAGAAGCCTCGTTCTTGTAGGCCCATGTGGAAGCCACAGCCCTAGTAGAGTGAGCTGTGATACGGTCAGGAGGCTGCCGTCCGGCAGTCTCATAAGCCAAGCGGATAATGCTTTTCAGCCAGAAAGAGAGAGAGGTAGCAGTAGCTTTTTGACCTCTCCTCTTACCAGAGTAAACGACAAACAAAGATGAGGTTTGTCTAAAATCTTTTGTTGCTTCTAAATAGAACTTTAAAGCACGAACAACATCTAAATTGTGTAATAAACGTTCCTTCTTTGAAACTGGATTCGGACACAAAGAAGGAACAACTATTTCCTGGTTGATGTTCTAGTTGGAAACAACTTTTGGAAGAAAACCAGGCTTAGTACGCAAAACAACCTTATCTGAATGAAAAACCAGATATGGTGGATTACACTGCAAAGCAGATAATTCAGAAACTCTTCTAGCAGAAGAAATAGCAACCAAAAACAGAACTTTCCAAGATAATAACTTAATATCTATGGAATGTAAAGGTTCAAACGGAACCCCTTGAAGAACTGAAAGAACTAAATTTAGACTCCAAGGAGGAGTCATGGGTCTGTAAACAGGCTTGATTCTAACCAAAGCCTGAACAAAAGCTTGTACATCTGGCAAAGCTGCCAGTCGTTTGTGCAACAAGATGGATAATGCAGAAATCTGTCCTTTTAGAGAACTAGCTGACAACCCTTTATCCAAACCTTCTTGGAGAAAGGAGAGAATCTTTGGAATTTTAATCTTACTCCAGGAGAATCCTTTGGATTCACACCAACAGATATATCTTTTCCATATTTTATGGTAAATCTTTCTAGTCACAGGTTTTCTGGCTTGGACCAGAGTATCTATCACAGAATTTGAAAACCCACGCTTGGATAAAATCAAGCGTTCAATTTCCAAGCAGTCAGCTGCAGAGAAACTAGATTTGGATGTTCGAATGGACCTTGTACTAGAAGATCCTGTCTCAAAGGTAGCTTCCATGGTGGAGCCAATGACATATTCACCAGGTCTGCATACCAAGTCCTGCGTGGCCTCGCAGGAGCTATCAGAATCACCAAGGCCTTCTCCTGTTTGATCCTGGCTATGAGCCTGGGAAGGAGAGGAAACGGTGGAAACACATATGCTAGGTTGAACGACCAAGGCGCCACTAATGCATCCACTAGAGTCGCCTTGGGATCCCTGGATCTGGACCCGTAGCAAGGTATCTTGAAGTTCTGACGGGACGCCATTAGATCCATGTCTGGAATGCCCCATAATTGGGTTAACTGAGCAAAGACCTCCGGATGGAGTTCCCACTCCCTCGGATGGAAAGTCTGACGACTCAAATAGTCCGCCTCCCAGTTGTCTACTCCTGGGATGTGAATAGCAGATAGATGGCAGGAGTGATTCTCTGCCCATTGGATTATCTTGGTTACTTCCTTCATCGCTAAGGAACTCTTTGTTCCCCCCTGATGATTGATGTACGCAACAGTCGTTATGTTGTCCGACTGAAATCTTATGAACCTGGCTTCCGCTAGCTGAGGCCAAGCCAGGAGCGCATTGAATATAGCTCTTAGTTCCAAAATGTTTATCGGGAGAAGCGACTCTTCCCGCGACCATAGGCCCTGAGCTTTCAGGGAGTCCCAGACCGCGCCCCACCCCAAGAGGCTGGCGTCGGTCGTGACGATGACCCACTCCGGTCTGCGGAAACTCATTCCCTGAGACAGGTGATCCTGGGTCAACCACCAGAGAAGTGAGTCCCTGGTTACTTGATCTACTTGAATTTGGGGAGACAAGTCTGTATAGTCCCCATTCCACTGATTGAGCATGCATAGCTGTAATGGTCTTAGATTAATTCGAGCAAAAGGAACCACATCCATTGCTGCGACCATTAGTCCTATTACTTCCATGCATTGAGCTATGGAGGGTTGAGGAATAGAATGAAGAACTCGACAAGCTTTTAGAAGCTTTGCCTTTCTGACTTCTGTGAGAAAGATCTTCATTTCCACAGAATCTATTATTGTTCCCAGAAAAGGAACCCTTGTGGACGGTGACAGTGAACTTTTTTCTATGTTCACCTTCCACCCGTGAGATCTGAGAAAGGCCAACACAATGTCTGTATGAGCCCTCGCTTTGGAAAGGGACGACGCTTGGATTAGGATGTCGTCTAGATAAGGTGCTACAGCGATGCCCCTCGGCCTTAGGACCGCTAGAAGGGACCCTAGCACCTTTGTGAAAATTCTGGGAGCGGTGGCTAAACCGAATGGAAGAGCCACAAACTGGTAATGTTTGTCCAGAAAGGCGAACCTCAGGAACTGATGATGAGATTTGTGGATTGGGATATGCAGATACGCATCCTTTAGATCCACGGTAGTCAAAAATTGACCCTGTTGGATTGTCGGTAAGATTGTCTGAATGGTTTCCATCTTGAAGGATGGAACTCTGAGGAACTTGTTTAATATCTTTAAATCCAGAATTGGCCTGAAAGTTCCCTCTTTTTTGGGAACCACAAACAGGTTTGAGTAAAAACCTAGACCTTGTTCCCCGGAGGGGACTGGGTTTATCACTCCCATCTTTGATAGGTCTCTTACACAATGTAAGAATGCCTGTTTCTTTATCTGGTCTGAAGATAAGCGAGACAGGTGGAACCTTCCCTTTGGAGGAAGTCCCTTGAATTCTAACAGGTATCCCTTGGAAACTATCTCTAGTGCCCAGGGATCCAGAACATCTCTTGCCCAAGCCTGAGCGAAGAGAGATAGTCTGCCCCCTACCAGATCTGGTCCCGGATCGGGGGCTACCCCTTCATGCTGTCTTGGTAGCAGCAGCAGGTTTCTTGGTTTGTTTACCCTTGTTCCAGCCTTGCATGGGCTTCCAAGCGGGTTTGGGCTGGGCCGCGTTACCTTCTTGTCTAGCGGCAGTGGAGTTATTAGCCGGTCCGTTCCTGAAATTGCGAAAGGAACGAAAATTAGACTTGTTCTTAGCCTTAAAAGGCCTATCCTGTGGGAGGGCATGGCCCTTACGCCCAGTGATGTCTGAAATAATTTCCTTCAATTCTGGCCCAAAAAGGGTCTTACCCTTGAAAGGAATATTCAGTAACTTAGTCTTGGACGACACATCTGCCGACTAGGATTTTAGCCAAAGCGCCCTCCGCGCTACTATAGCAAAACCTGAGTTTTTCGCCGCCAATTTCGTTATTTGAAAGGCGGCATCCAATATAAAGGAATTAGCTAACTTTAATGCGTGAATTCTGTCCATGACTTCTTCATAGAAAGTCTCTTTCTGGAGCGACCTTTCTAGTTCTTCGAACCAAAAGGACGCCGCTGAAGTGACAGTAATAACACACGTAGCTGGTTGAAGGATGAACCCTTGCTGAACAAAAATCTTTTTAAGCAATCCTTCCAATTTTTTATCCATAGGATCTTTGAAAGCGCAGCTGTCCTCTATAGGAATAGTTGTGCGCTTCGCTAGTGTTGAAACAGCTCCCTCAACCTTCGGGACCGTTTGCCATGCGTCCCTTCTAGGGTCTACTATGGGAAACATTTTCTTAAATACAGGAGGTGGGGCAAAGGGTACACCTGGCTTCTCCCACTCCTTTTCCACTATGTTCGCTACCCTCTTAGGTATTGGAAAAGCGTCGTCGTGCACTGGGACCTCTAAAAATTTGTCCAATTTGCACAACTTCTCTGGTACTACCATGGAATCACAGCCATCCAGAGTAGCTAATACCTCCTTAAGCAAAGCGTGGAGATGTTCTAGTTTAAACTTAAATGCCACTAGATCAGGTTCTGCCTGTTGAGAAATTTTTCCTGAATCTGAAATTTCACCCTCAGACAGCCCTTCCCTTACAGCCAATTCCGATAGATGCGAGGGTAAAATAGATAAGGCATCGTCAGCGTCTGATTGTTCATCCTTTTTTATCTGTATTTAAAACTGAACAATCACGCTTTCTCTGAAAAGCTGGCAGTTTGGATAAAAGATTTGCTATAGAATTATCCACTACTACTGATAATTGTTGCATAGAAATAAGCACTGGCGCGCTAGGTGTCGCCTGCGCGGGCAAAGCTGGTGTAGACACAGAAGGAGAGGATGTAGAGCTATCCCCACTACCTTCATTAGATAAATCATCTTGGGCAACATTATGAAAAATAACAGAGCTGTCCTGATTTTGTTTGGACGCTATGGTGCAATTATCACAAACACTCGAAGGGGGAACCACATTTGTCTCTATACACACAGAACATAGGTTATCTGATGGAACAGACATGTTAAACAGATTTAGGAAGGCAAACAATGCAATAAAAACGATTTTAAACAAAAACGTTACTGTCTCTTTAAATAATAAAATGCCACATTTATTTCTGAATGTTCAAAAAACTATGAAGGCAATATCCGATTTTTCTGAAATTTGGACCCCAGTGTCTTAATGCTTAGAAAGTATTGCACAGCAAATATGCAGACTCTAGCTCTTAAAACAAGCAAACCGGAGCTAATTGTTGGATTTAACCGTTTTTATACACTACAATCCCTGCTACAGCCTTGTTGCAGCTTTTTACCTTCCTTAGGGGTCACCATTCACAGAAAAAAAGCCTTTTGGAGTCACTTTCTGAGCCACAGGACCCTATCTGCATGCACTGCCTTGTAAATCAACTGTGCAGCTGAAGCACCAAAATGAGGCTTCCTCCCTCAGCACACTAGAGTGAAGGGGCCTTCCTGACTAGATTTAGGTGTCTAAAACAAGCCAGATCAATAAAAAACGTTCCCCAGTGTATGTGAGCTTATAAAATATTTCAAATGGTATCATATTGTAATAAAAACCAATCGATTTTGCCCCTAACAGTGTCTACCAGCATAAAAAACAAAAAGGGGAAGCCTGTTATCTTTTTTGCTGAGGTGAAAGAAAAATGGCTTACCTTTTCCCCTGAGGGGAAATATGACTGTCATCTAGCATTAGCCTGTGTTGTTAGAAGGAGACCAGTCATACCTGAAGCAGATGAGTCTGCAAACTGTTACCCCCAACTGAAGTTCTCTTGTTTCAACAGTCCTCCGTGATAACAGTAATGGATTTTAGTTACTGTCTGCTAAAATCATAGCCCTCTTAAACAGAAATCTTCATCACTTTTCTGTTATAGAGTAAATAGTACAAGCCAGCACTATTTTAAAATAACAAACTCTTGATAGAAGAATAAAAAACTACAACTAACACCACAAACTCCTCGCCATCCCCGTGGTAGATGCTACTTGTTCAGAGCGGCAAGGAGAATGACTGGGGGGCGGAGCCAGAGGGGGAGCTATATGGACAGCTCTTGCTGTGTGCTCTCCTTGCCTTTCCCTGTGGGGGAGAATATTTCCCACAAGTAATGGATGACGCCATGGACCGGACACACCAATGTTGGAGAAATAAGGAATGTTGAACATCCTGAGTCAAGGCAAATAAATGTTTGAATACATATATTTAGAACTTTATAAAAAAGTGCCTAACCATAGCTTAGAGTGTCACAGAAAATAAGCTTACTTACCCCAGGACACTCATCTACATGTTGTAGAAAGCCAAACCAGTACTGAAACGAAAATCAGCAGAGGTAATGGTATATATATTAGAGTATATCGTCGATCTGAAAAGGGAGGTAAGAGATGAATCTCTACGACCGATAACAGAGAACCTATGAAATAGACCCCGTAGAAGGAGATCACTGCATTCAAATAGGCAATACTCTCCTCACATCCCTCTGACATTCACTGCACGCTGAGAGGAAAACCGGGCTCCAACCTGCTGCGGAGCGCATATCAACGTAGAATCTAGCACAAACTTACTTCACCACCTCCATAGGAGGCAAAGTTTGTAAAACTGATTTGTGGGTGTGGTGAGGGGTGTATTTATAGGCATTTTAAGGTTTGGGAAACTTTGCCAATCCTGGTAGGAATGTATATCCCATACGTCACTAGCTCATGGACTCTTGCTAATTACATGAAAGAAAAGTATCTTTGATATTTACTGTTGCTAAGAGGCATAATAATTGCCGTGTTCATGCTGTTTATTTCTGAAGTAACATGTAATATGTAAATGTCTTTTAATGCGGGTATCATGTATGTTACAAAGCCTTGTTGAAATATCCAGATATTCTGAGAACACTAGTTAGTTAATATTCTTTCAGGGCTCCAACAGTTTTTTGGATTTGAGTAATGTGTGCGCCTTAATGCAATTGATAACGCCTTTGACCCTTACCTAGTTGTGTATTTGTTGCTATTTTGTGCACTAACTCACTCTCCTCAGGAAAAAGTTTTCCCTTTTGTTCTCTCTGAGTCCTTATATAATTCATAACTGCGCTATCCCACTCACTCAAAATTTTCTTTTTTTTTTTTTTAAGAGGTTGCGAATATCCACATTTTTTTAATCCCAGTGCGGTAATGACTCAGTAATTTATTTCCCACGCTGCCCCCCCCCCATACCTGTTTGGCAGAGTTACGTAGTCTCTGCCCTGTCCAAAGAGTCTGAATTGCTCTTTAGGCCTTAATAAGAATAATATTGTTGTGTTTGCATAAATACTCATTTCTACATATAGCTTGTTAGCTGTACTAATTTGATTCTATTTAACCTTTAATCTGAAGATGATTTAACATAAGATTGTTAATGTTTACTGGTCTTCTCTATGGGACTTAGACTGACCTGGTGTTTTTTGCGCCCACATCTGTTCAACTTGTATTTTTATATTGTTTATATTCTAGACATGTCACTGTTTTATATTATATAATGTTTAATATTTTTCGAAGATGTTTAATCAGGTTCAGTTTGAGTCTGCAGTTTTCTTAACTCTCTATATGATATAGCTGTATTAATGATGTGTCTTCAACTATGCCCTAGTTTTCAGATCCCAGGGGTGGATCTCTGTCGCATTGATGACACTATGCAGATATAACAATAAAATGAGGCCCAATGTTGAAGGGTAATATTTGGACCCGGCTAGGCGAGATGTGCTTCCCTATTAATTGGGGTATTTAACTATGTAACCAATGTCTCTTGCATTATTGTACTTGTGATGTTGCCCTTAAATTTGTACTTATCTTGCGACTGTTTTGATTGCCTCAATAAAAAAAAAAATCAGAAAAAAGATATCTACATTCTATCCCACACAATCCAATGGTAACTTTATACCTGTTTTTGAGTCTCTACTAAAGAAAGAAATTAGAGAAGTGTGTATAAAGGATAATCGGAGGAAGAATAGGATTGGGAATTTGTCTAAGGCTGAACAGGCATCTTTAGAGAAGCTTAGTAAAGATGAAAGTATCACTATTCGTAGTGCCAATAAAGGGGGTGTCATTGTGATACAGGGTAGACAGGAATATATCAAAGAAGCATACCGATTATTGTCAGATAAAGAGACTTACTGTATTTTAGGACGAAATCCTACAAAAGAGTTCCTGAGTGAATATCAGTGCCTTATTAAGGAAGGGAGAGAAAAGGCAGTACTAACTAAAACAGAATTTGATTACTTGGTGGTGAAAAACCCTGTCCTTCTGATTTTCTACCACCTACTCAAAATTCATAAGGGGTTGGTTGACCCCCCTGGTAGAACCATTGTGTCGGGGATAGGGGGCTTGACCACCAAGTTGTTGGAATATATAGATATCAGGTTCCTTGGTTATTGTGAATCACAACTGCAGAGTCTAAATAAATTATATTTGTTTCACAACTGAAGTACAGGCTATTGTATCAGCATAGACTGTTTTAATCAGAGTGATTTTTATAAGTAATGGCAGTAAGTCTTTATATGGTTATATTATATCGTTATACCATATAAATATTTAGAGGCTGAAAATAAGTATTATTATTAATAACAACTTTTGACAATAATTGTGCTCAAACCCAAATGTGAGAGATAATGTTCATTGTAATAATCACTGAGGCATGAGAGATGTGAGACACACAGACTGCAGCTGCTGACAGGGGCGTGACATGCTGCGAGACACAGCACACAGAGTAAGGCTTGCAGCGTGGAAAACTGAACACAGACTAGTGATTGTAAATGGAGCTGTGAGACACGCTGAGTTGTAAGGAGCTGTATGGCACGCTGAGATGTATGAGGCTGTGTGACGTCACATAAAGTCCGTTACTGTCCGGTATGAGAATGTATTCAAAGGAAGTTCATAGAATTAAATAAAACATTCGTTGCAATCAAAGTAATTTCTGAGAGACAAAGTCAGTTTACAAAAGTTCAAAAAGGAAACATGAAATTTGTAATTAGCCGTTACCTAAGGCATCCAAGGTAAATTAGATTTGATACTAATACCGTAGTAGTAGTTGGTAGAATCCTCCTGTTGGAAATTAGATAGCAATTCCTGTAGAGATGAGGAGTTGAATAACTTAATACTTCTTGGAATAGCAATCTTCAGGATGAATGAGACTAGTTGTTATTAGTCCCTTTGTGACCAAACTGCAGCTGGTATTTGTAAATCCAAATGTTAAAGTAGTAGAAGTAAAACCTCTTTTGATAAGTATATAGCTTATAAGAAAGAGAGCACTGGTTTCAGCAAACAATACTCAACAACTAAGCACTTGTTTGGGGCGGGGTGATGCCTTAAGTACAGGTGAGGAAGGTAAGTTGAGGCAAAAAGTAAAAGCAGGACTGGAATCCTTACAGATCCCCCCCCTCAAGCAAGCCGACCACGGGTTGGAATTTAGGTCTGTTTGGATATCTTCTATGAAAACGAGCAATAAGCTTTGGAGCATTAATGTGTGCATGAGGTTCCCAAGTATCATCCTCTGGGGCGAACCCTTTCCATCGGACCAGATACTGTAATTCCCCATTATAAAATCTTGAGTCCAAAAGATCATAAACTTCATAGACATCAGTGCCCAATTGAATAGGAGAAGGGGGTAGAAGAGGTACATCAGGTTTATCTCCCAAGTAGGGTTTCAATAATGATACATGGAAAGTTGGGTGGATGGGTAAAGAATCAGGTAGATCAAGCCTGACGGCATTTTCATTGATGATGTGTAGAATTTTGAATGGACCAAGGAACAACCCAGCCAATTTTTTACTTGGTAAGTGCATTTTAATGTTTTTGGAAGATAACCAAACATAGTCCCCTATAGAATATTTCGGAGAAGCTCTACGACGTAAATCATAAAATTTCTTCTGAGACGCCTGAGCTTGTTTGATGTTATCTCGTAAATGTAGAAAATTTTCAGCTATGTTTTGTGTTAGCACATCAACAGATGGTGAGTCATGTGTAGAAGTCGTTTGGATAGTGAATCTTGGATTAAAACCATAGTTGGCGAAAAAGGGAGAGTAATTTGTAGTGCTGTTAATGGTATTGTTATAGGCAAATTCAGCCATGGAGAGAAAGGAAGTCCATTTATTTTGATGATATGAGCAATAGCATCGTAAATATTGCTCAAGCCACTGATTGAGTCTCTCAGTTTGGCCATTAGTCTGAGGGTGGAAGGCTGTGCTTAACCTTTGATCGATTTGGAGTGCTTTAGTGAGTGCTTTCCAGAAGCGTGAGGTGAATTGGGTTCCTCTATCAGTAGTTAAAATGGATGGTAACCCGTGGTATCGTACAATGTGGTTTAGAAATAAATATGCTGTTTCAATGGAAGTGGGTAACTTATGAAAAGGAATAAAATGTGCCATTTTAGTAAAATGATCGGTAACAACTAAAATGGTGGTTTGTCCAGAACTAGGTGGTAGATCAACTATAAAATCCATTCCCAAATGAGACCAAGGAGATTCCGGTACTTCCAAAGGAATTAAATAGCCATAGGGAGGTCTCCTTTCTGGTTTTGATACTGTACAGGTTGTACAATGTTGTATATATTCCTTTATACTGGTTTTCATCGATGGCCACCAGTAACTTCTGGAGATGAGCTCATGTGTACGTTTGATTCCTGGATGACCAATTAGTGGAGGGTCATGATGATCTTTGATTATTTTCTGTCTGAAACGTTCTGGAATATAAAGTTTAGAATCATGGAAGTAAAAACCATCCTGGAGGGTTAGGCTATCTAGTAGGGTTTGGTCTTCTGAAGAAAGATCAGATTGGTATTCCTTATCCTGTTGAGATAGGATAGCAAGGAATCGAGTAGGGGGAAGAATGCTAGTAGGAGAGTCTTCCTGTATAGGTCTTGGATCTCGTCGAGAGAGTGCATCTTTTACTGCGTCAGAGAGTCCAAGCCTGAACTGGTTTTTTAAAGCAATGGCGTTCCACTGAGAGTCAATAGAATATTGCTTGAATTCTGTTATGTAACATTCAACAGGTTTGTTACCTTGTTTTAAGTTCCTCATCTTTTTCTCAGAAGTATACTGTAGGTTAGAATCATAGTATAATTCATCCATGATATCCAGAAAAGATGAAAAAGATGAAAGAACAGCAATATTTGTCTCAAAGAGAGTGTCTGCCCAAATGCGAGGTTCACCTCTTAAATAGCTTATCATTGTAAGGACTTTAACCCTATCATTTGGGTATGTTTTAGGTTTAAGGGTGAAATTAAGCAGACAAGCATTTTTGAATTGACGGTATAAATTCCTATCTCCATTGAAAAAATCTGGAGGTGCAATAAATGGTTCTGACAGATTGTCAGGAAGGCTCTGTTTAATAGAGACAGTGTCTTTTATTACTTTTCTTAAAGTTTCATTTTCTAATTGTAACTCTCTAAAGGCTTGACTAAGTTGGTCAACTCTTTGTGTTAAATTATAAACAATTTGAGGAAGCTCTGCTGGATCCATATTTTATGGCTTAGTTGTTATATCAGGTTCCTTGGTTATTGTGAATCACAACTGCAGTCTAAATAAATTATATTTGTTTCACAACTGAAGTACAGGCTATTGTATCAGCATAGACTGTTTTAATCAGAGTGATTTTTATAAGTAATGGCAGTAAGTCTTTATATGGTTATATTATATCGTTATACCATATAAATATTTAGAGGCTGAAAATAAGTATTATTATTAATAACAACTTTTGACAATAATTGTGCTCAAACCCAAATGTGAGAGATAATGTTCATTGTAATAATCACTGAGGCATGAGAGATGTGAGACACACAGACTGCAGCTGCTGACAGGGGCGTGACCTGCTGCGAGACACAGCACACAGAGTAAGGCTTGCAGCGTGGAAAACTGAACACAGACTAGTGATTGTAAATGGAGCTGTGAGACACGCTGAGTTGTAAGGAGCTGTATGGCACGCTGAGATGTATGAGGCTGTGTGACGTCACATAAAGTCCGTTACTGTCCGGTATGAGAATGTATTCAAAGGAAGTTCATAGAATTAAATAAAACATTCGTTGCAATCAAAGTAATTTCTGAGAGACAAAGTCAGTTTACAAAAGTTCAAAAAGGAAACATGAAATTTGTAATTAGCCGTTACCTAAGGCATCCAAGGTAAATTAGATTTGATACTAATACCGTAGTAGTAGTTGGTAGAATCCTCCTGTTGGAAATTAGATAGCAATTCCTGTAGAGATGAGGAGTTGAATAACTTAATACTTCTTGGAATAGCAATCTTCAGGATGAATGAGACTAGTTGTTATTAGTCCCTTTGTGACCAAACTGCAGCTGGTATTTGTAAATCCAAATGTTAAAGTAGTAGAAGTAAAACCTCTTTTGATAAGTATATAGCTTATAAGAAAGAGAGCACTGGTTTCAGCAAACAATACTCAACAACTAAGCACTTGTTTGGGGCGGGGTGATGCCTTAAGTACAGGTGAGGAAGGTAAGTTGAGGCAAAAAGTAAAAGCAGGACTGGAATCCTTACAATAGACCTTATGCTAAAACCTATGGTGCCGTGCCTTAGGTCCTATGTGAGGGATACTCCCCTCCTATTGGACCTGATAAAGGGTATGGAGTGGGAAGATGAGTATTTATGGGTCACCATGGATGTGTGCTCATTATACACATCTATCCCACACTCACTGGGTATCACAGCAGTTAAATATTTCTCTGAGAAGAGTGGGTACATGAATGCCACCAAAATAACTTTTGTGGAAGCAGCGGGTTTATTCTGATCAGGAATTATTTCATGTTTGAGAACAGGTACTTCCTACAAACAAGGGGAACTGCAATGGGGACAAAATTTGCCCCCAATTTTGCGAACCTCTACATGGGGTGGTGGGAGGACCTGTTTATCTATAATAACGGTAATCCATATATGAAGAAAATTATCAGATGGTATCATTATATAGATGACATACTAATAGTGTGGAGAGGGACTAAGGATGAGCTGAGTAGTTTTGTGGAGTATGCCAACAGGAACACCATGAATTTGAAGTTCACAATGGAATCTGATGAGAATAGGATAAGGTTTTTAGATTTGGAACTTATACAGGAATGCTCAGAAGTATATACTAGTCTATATAGGAAATCCACAGATACTAATGGGTATCTGCATGCTTTAAGCGGATGTCATGACAAATGGAAAAGGAACATCCCCTTTGGCCAGTTTTAAAGGGCCAGGCGAAATTGTACAAGGGAAGAGGATTTCCAAAAAGAAGTACAACTAATCAGGAATAGTTTATTAGCGAAAGGATACACTGAGACACTTTTAGATGATACCCAAAAAAAGAGTGGAACAAATAGATAGAAATCAATTAATGAATGGAAGGAATAAAGTACAAACATTAGACAGCAATAGAAAGGTTGGAAATAAAAGATACAATTAGTGACTAGATTTAATAGAGCATCAAGGGGCATAGAAAAGGCAATAAACACTGGCCTATTCTTATGCAGGACCCCATTTTGAAAGAATCTATTGAAGGGAGAGGACAAGTAGTTTTTAAAAGAAATATGAATCTTAAAAACAGGATCAGTCCAAGTATGTTGAGACCAATAGTATCTAATACTTGGTCAAAAACAAACACAAAAGGATTTTTTAAATGTGGGAGGAAGAGTTGCAAATGTTGTACACACATTGACCCACAGAATAAAACCTTTGGACTCACTAGGGGGGATCAGAAATATAAGATTAAAGATTTGATGACTTGTAAGACTTGTTTTGTTGTCTATCTCCTCAGGTGTTCATGTGACAAAATTTATGTGGGACGAACTAAACGCCCGGTAAAGACGAGGTTCAGTGAGCACCTGAGGAATATAGAGAACGGGCTAGAAAGCCATGGTGTTTCAGCCCATTTTCTTGAGTGCCATAATAAGGATAGCACAGGTTTGACTGTTATTGCGATAGAGAACATCAAAAGTACAGAAGGGGGGGGGGGGGGATAGATTATTGACACTCAGGAAGCGTGAAACTTACTGGATCCATAAATTAGGTGCTATGGGTCCTGGTGGGTCAAATCGGGATATAGACCTAGCAGCCTTTTTGGATGTTTAGTAGTCATATTATTATTGTGAAGATTCCCGGATGGTAGAAATGAATGGGGGTAGGTATACTCCTCAATATATGAAATGTGTGTGTATATATACATATCACTCAGAAATGGTTAATGTTATTATGGGTATATATATATCTTTTTTAGATATGTGTCTTCTTATTGGCATATATTACTTTTAATATATTTTTATTTATCTTTTTATATGTTTTATATGCATATGGCTTCTTTTTATATATACATATGTTTTTTACATTTAAAGTGTAATGTATTCTGAAAAAAGTAAATTTATGCTAACTGATCAATTAATTTCTTTTACGATATGATGAGTCCACGGATTTCATCCTTACTTGTGGGATATTAACCTCCTGCTAACAGGAAGTGGCAAAGAGCACCACAGCAGAGCTGTATATATATAGCCCCTCCCTTCCCCTCCACCCTCAGTCATTCGGCCAAAGGTATAGGAAGAGAAAAAGGAAAGGCTAAAAGGTGCAGAGGTGACTGAAGTTACAAAATAATGAAAACTGTCTTAAAAAGAACAGGGTGGGCCGTGGACTTGTCATATCGTAAAAGAAATTAATTTATCAGGTACGCATAAATTTACTTTTCTTTTGCAAAGATATGACGAGTCCACAGATTTCATCCTTAGTTGTGGGATACCGATACCAATACCAAAGCAAAAGGACACGGATGAAAGGGAGGGACAAGACAGGAACCTAAACAGAAGGCACCACTGCTTAAAGAACCTTTCTCCCAAAAATAGCCTCAGAAGAAGCAAAAAGTATCAAATTTGGGAAATTTGGAAAAAGTGTGAAGGGACGACCAAGTCGCAGCCTTACAAATCTGTTCAACAGAAGCATCGTTTTTAAAAGCCCATGTGGAAGCCACAGCCCTAGTAGAATGAGCCGTAATTCTTTCAGGAGGCTGCTGTCCAGCAGTCTCATATGCCAGGTGGATGATACTCCTCAGCCAAAAAGAAAGAGAGGTAACCGTAGCTTTCTGACCCCTACGCTTTCCAGAATAAACAATGAATAATGAAGATGATTGACGGAAATCCTTAGTTGCCTGTAAGTAAAACTTTAAGGCACAGACCACATCCAAATTATGCAACATACGCTCCTTCTTAGAAGAAGGGTTAGGACATAAGGAAGGAACAACAATTTCCTGATTAATATTCTTATTTGAAACAACCTTAGAAAGGAAACCAGGTTTGGTACGTAATACCACCTTATCAGAATGAAATATGAGATAAGGAGAATCACACAGTAGTGCTGAAAGCTCAGAAAATCTTCGAGCAGAAGAAATAGCAACTAAAAACAGAACTTTCCAAAATAATAATTTGATATCTATGGAATGCATAGGTTCAAACGGAACCCCTTGAAGAACTCGTAGAACTAAATTCTGACTGAACATCTGGCACATCTGCCAAACTTTTGTGAAACAGAATTGACAACGCAGAAATCTGTCCCTTTAAGGAACTTGCTGATAACCCCTTCTCCAATCCTTCTTTGAGAAAAAACAGAATCCTAACTTTACTCCATGAGTAACCCTTGGAATCACACCAATAAAGATATTTACGCCATATCTTATGATAGATTTTTCTAGTGACAGGCTTTCTAGCCTGTATCAAAGTATTGATGACCGAATTAGAGAATCCTCGCTTCGATAAAATCAAGCGTTCAATCTCCACGCAGTCAGCTGCAGAGAAATTAGATTTGGATGATGGAAAGGACCTTGAATAAGAAGGTCCTGTCTCAAAGGAAGTTTCCACGGTGGCAGAAGTTGGAAAGGACCTTGAATGAGAAGGTCCTGTCTCAAAGGAAGTTTCCACAGTGGCAGAGAGGACATGTCCACTAGATCCGCATACCAAGTCCTGCGTGGCCACGCAGGCGCTATCAAGATCACAGAAGCTCTCTCCTGTTTGATTCGAGCAATCACACGTGGGAGAATAGGAAACGGTGGAAACACATAAGCTAGGCTGAACAACCAAGGAATCTATCAGTTCGGCCTGAGGATCCCTTGACCTGGATCCGTATTTTGGAAGCTTGGCATTCTATCGAGATGCCATCAGATCCAATTCTGGTCTGCCCCATCGGAGAATCAATGAGGCAAATACCTCCGGGTGAAGTTCCAACTCCCCCGGATGAAAAACAGAATTTATGTTTACCTGATAAATTACTTTCTCCAACGGTGTGTCCGGTCCACGGCGTCATCCTTACTTGTGGGATATTCTCTTCCCCAACAGGAAATGGCAAAGAGCCCAGCAAAGCTGGTCACATGATCCCTCCTAGGCTCCGCCTACCCCAGTCATTCGACCGACGTACAGGAGGAAATATGCATAGGAGAAACCATATGATACCGTGGTGACTGTAGTTAGAAAAAATAATTCAACAGACCTGATTAAAAAAACCAGGGCGGGCCGTGGACCGGACACACCGTTGGAGAAAGTAATTTATCAGGTAAACATAAATTCTGTTTTCTCCAACATAGGTGTGTCCGGTCCACGGCGTCATCCTTACTTGTGGGAACCAATACCAAAGCTTTAGGACACGGATGAAGGGAGGGAGCAAATCAGGTCACCTAAACGGAAGGCACCACGGCTTGCAAAACCTTTCTCCCAAAAATAGACTCTGAAGAAGCAAAAGTATCAAATTTGTAAAATTTGGCAAAAGTGTGCAGTGAAGACCAAGTCGCTGCCTTACATATCTGGTCAACAGAAGCCTCGTTCTTGAAGGCCCATGTGGAAGCCACAGCCCTAGTGGAATGAGCTGTGATTCTTTCAGGAGGCTGCCGTCCGGCAGTCTCATAAGCCAATCGGATAAAGCTTTTAAGCCAAAAAGAAAGAGAGGTAGAAGTTGCTTTTTGACCTCTCCTTTTACCAGAATAAACAACAAACAAAGAAGATGTTTGTCTGAAATCTTTAGTAGCCTCTAAATAGAATTTTAGAGCACGGACTACGTCCAAATTGTGTAACAAACGTTCCTTCTTTGAAACGGGATTCGGACACAAAGAAGGTACAACAATCTCCTGGTTAATATTTTTGTTGGAAACAACTTTCGGAAGAAAACCAGGCTTAGTACGCAAAACCACCTTATCTGCATGGAACACCAGATAGGGCGGAGAACACTGCAGAGCAGATAACTCAGAAACTCTTCTAGCAGAAGAAATTGCAACCAAAAACAAAACTTTCCAAGATAATAACTTAATATCTACGGAATGTAAGGGTTCAAACGGAACCCCTTGAAGAACTGAAAGAACTAGATTAAGACTCCAGGGAGGAGTCAAAGGTCTGTAAACAGGCTTGATTCTAACCAGAGCCTGAACAAACGCTTGAATGTCTGGCACAGCTGCCAGCCTTTTGTGAAGTAAAACTGAAGGGACAGATCTCTGCTTTATCTGAGAACTTGCAGATAATCCTTTCTCCAAACCTTCTTGTAGAAAGGATATAATCTTAGGAATTTTTATCTTGTTCCATGGGAATCCTTTAGATTCACACCAACAGATATATTTTTTCCATATTTTATGGTAAATCTTTCTAGTTACAGGCTTTCTGGCCTGAATAAGAGTATCTATTACGGAATCTGAAAACCCACGCTTTGATAAAATCAAGCGTTCAATCTCCAAGCAGTCAGTTGGAGGGAAACCAGATTCGGATGTTCGAATGGACCTTGAACAAGAAGGTCCTGTCTCAAAGGTAGCTTCCATGGTGGAGCCGATGACATATTCACCAGGTCTGCATACCAAGTCCTGCGTGGCCACGCAGGAGCTATCAAGATCACCGAAGCCCTCTCCTGATTGATCCTGGCTACCAGCCTGGGAATGAGAGGAAACGGTGGGAATACATAAGCTAGGTTGAAGGTCCAAGGTGCTACTAGTGCATCCACTAGAGTCGCCTTGGGATCCCTGGATCTGGACCCGTAACAAGGAACCTTGAAGTTCTGACGAGAGGCCATCAGATCCATGTCTGGAATGCCCCATAATTGAGTTATTTGGGCAAAGATTTCCGGGTGGAGTTCCCACTCCCCCGGATGGAAGGTCTGACGACTCAGAAAATCCGCTTCCCAATTTTCCACCCCTGGGATGTGGATAGCAGACAAGTGGCAGGAGTGGTCCTCCGCCCATTGAATTATCTTGGTCACTTCCTCCATCGCCAGGGAACTCCTTGTTCCCCCCTGATGGTTGATATATGCAACAGTCGTCATGTTGTCTGATTGAAACCTTATGAATTTGGCCTTTGCTAGATGAGGCCAAGCTTTGAGAGCATTGAATATCGCTCTCAGTTCCAGAATGTTTATCGGGAGAAGAGATTCTTCCCGAGACCATAGACCCTGAGCTTTCAGGGGTTCCCAGCCCACCAGACTGGCGTCGGTCGTGACCATGACCCACTCTGGTCTGCGGAAGCTCATTCCCTGTGACAGGTTGTCCAGGATCAGCCACCAACGGAGTGAATCTCTGGTCCTTTGATCTACTTGAATCGTCGGAGACAAGTCTGTATAATCCCCATTCCACTGTCTGAGCATGCACAGTTTTAATGGTCTTAGATGACTTTGTGCAAAAGGAACTATGTCCATTGCTGCAACCATCAATCCTATTACTTCCATGCACTGCGCTATGGAAGGATGAAGAACAGAATGAAGTACTTGACAAGAGCTTAGAAGTTTTGATTTTCTGGCCTCTGTCAGAAAAATCCTCATTTCTAAGGAGTCTATTATTGTTCCCAAGAAGGGAACTCTTGTTGACGGGGACAGAGAACTTTTTTCTATGTTCACTTTCCATCCGTGAGATCTGAGAAAGGCTAGGACGATGTCCGTATGAGCCTTTGCTTTTGACAGAGACGACGCTTGAATCAGGATGTCGTCCAAGTACGGTACTACTGCAATGCCCCTTGGTCTTAGAACCGCTAGAAGGGACCCTAGTACCTTTGTGAAAATTCTCGGAGCAGTGGCTCTGTGTGAGACTTGGCTCTTTGGAAAGACGGCGCCTGAATTAAGATGTCTTCTAGGTAAGGCGCCACTGCTATGCCCTGCGGTCTTAGCACCGCCAGGAGGGACCCTAGCACCTTTGTGAAAATTCTGGGAGCAGTGGCTAATCCGAATGGAAGTGCCACAAACTGGTAATGCTTGTCCAGAAAAGCGAACCTTAGGAACTGATGATGTTCCTTGTGGATAGGAATATGTAGGTACGCATCCTTTAAATCCACCGTGGTCATAAATTGACCTTCCTGGATGGTAGGAAGGATCGTTCGAATGGTTTCCATTTTGAACGATGGAACCCTGAGAAATTTGTTTAGGATCTTGAGATCTAAAATTGGTCTGAATGTTCCCTCTTTTTTGGGAACTATGAACAGGTTGGAGTAAAACCCCATCCCTTGTTCCCCTATTGGAACTGGATGAATTACTCCCATCTTTAACAGGTCTTCTACACAATGTAAGAATGCCTGTCTTTTTATTTGGTTTGAAGATAATTGAGACCTGTGGAACCTTCCCCTTGGGGGTAGTTCCTTGAATTCTAGGAGATAACCCTGAGACACTATTTCTAGTGCCCAAGGATCCTGAACATCTCTTGCCCAAGCCTGAGCAAAGAGAGAAAGTCTGCCCCCCACCAGATCCGGTCCCGGATCGGGGGCCATCCCTTCATGCTGTTTTGGTAGCAGTGGCAGGCTTCTTGGCCTGCTTACCCTTGTTCCAGCCTTGCATCGGTCTCCAGGCTGGTTTGGGTTGAGAAGTATTACCCTCTTGCTTAGAGGATGTAGAATTAGAGGCTGGTCCGTTTCTGCGAAAGGGACGAAAATTAGGCTTATTTTTAGCCTTAAAAGACCTATCCTGAGGAAGGGCGTGGCCCTTTCCCCCGGTGATGTCTGAAATAATCTCTTTCAAATCAGGACCAAACAGTGTTTTACCCTTGAAAGGAATGTTAAGCAATTTTGTCTTGGAAGACACATCCGCTGACCAAGACTTTAGCCAAAGCGCTCTGCGCGCCACGATAGCAAACCCTGAATTTTTCGCCGCTAATCTAGCTAATTGCGGCATCTAAGATAAAAGAGTTAGCCAATTTAAGTGCTTGAACTCTGTCCATAACCTCCTCATACGAAGATTCTTTATTGAGCGACTTTTCTAGTTCTTCGAACCAGAAACACGCTGCCGTAGTGACAGGAACAATGCATGAAATTGGTTGTAGAAGGTAACCTTGCTGAACAAACATCTTTTTAAGCAAACCCTCTAATTTTTTATCCATAGGATCTTTGAAAGCACAACTATCTTCTATGGGAATAGTAGTGCGTTTGTTTAGAGTAGAGACCGCCCCCTCGACCTTGGGGACTGTCTGCCATAAGTCCTTTCTGGGGTCGACTATAGGAAATAATTTCTTAAATATAGGGGGAGGAACAAAAGGTATGCCGGGCCTTTCCCACTCCTTATTTACTATGTCCGCCACCCGCTTGGGTATAGGAAAAGCTTCGGGGGGCACCGGAACCTCTAGGAACTTGTCCATCTTACATAATTTCTCTGGAATGACCAAATTGTCACAATCATCCAGAGTAGAGAATACCTCCTTAAGCAGTGCGCGGAGATGTTCTAATTTAAATTTAAATGTTACAACATCAGGTTCAGCTTGTTGAGAAATTTTTCCTGAATCTGAAATTTCTCCCTCAGACAAAACCTCCCTCCTGGCCCCTTCAGATTGGTGTGAGGGTATGTCAGAACCGTTATCATCAGCGTCCTCTTGCTCTTCAGTGTTTAAAACAGAGCAATCGCGCTTTCTCTGATAAGTAGGCATTTTAGATAAAATGTTTGCAATAGAATTATCCATAACAGCCGTTAATTGTTGCATGGTAATAAGTATTGGCGCACTAGATGTACTAGGGGCCTCTTGTGTGGGCAAAACTGGTGTAGACACAGAAGGGGATGATGCAGTACCATGCTTACTCCCCTCATTTGAGGAATCATCTTGGGCAATATTATTATCTGTGGCATCATTGTCCCTACTTTGTTTGGACACTATGTCACAATTATCACATATATTTAAATGAGGAGAAACCTTGGCTTTCATACATATAGAACATCGCTTATCTGATGGTTCAGACATGTTAAACAGGCTTAAACTTGTCAACAAAGCACAAAAAACGTTTTAAAATAAAACCGTTACTGTCACTTTAAATTTCAAACAGAACACACTTTATTACTGAATATGCGAAAAAGCATGAAGGAATTGTTCAAAATTCACCAAAATTTCACCACAGTGTCTTAAAGCCTTAAAAGTATTGCACACCAAATTTGAAAGCTTTAACCCTTAAAATAACGGAACCTGAGCCGTTTTTACATTTAACCCCAATACAGTCCCAGGTATCTGCTTTGCTGAGACCCAACCAAGCCCAGAGGGGAATACGATACCAAATGACGCCTTCTATAAGCTTTTTCAGTGGTTCTTAGCTCCTCACACATGCATCTGCATGCTTTGCTTTCCAAAAACAACTGCGCATTAGTGGCGCGAAAATGAGGCTCTGCCTATGACTAGAAAAGGCCCCCATCTGAAAAAGGTGTCCATACAGTGCCTGCCGTTTTTTAACAACAATCCCCAAGATTATAATAACTATAAAGAGTTATAATCTGCCAAATATGCTTAGCAAAGTAATCGTTTTAGCCCAGAAAAATGTCTACCAGTTATTTAAGCCCTTATAAAGCCCTTTATTCTTTTACTTAATCTAAGAAAATGGCTTACCGGTCCCCATAGGGGAAATGACAGCCTTCCAGCATTACAAAGTCTTGTTAGAAATGTGGCCAGTCATACCTCAGGCAGAAAAGTCTGCCAACTGCTTCCCCCAACTGAAGTTACTTCATCTCAACAGTCCTGTGTGGAAACAGCAATCGATTTTAGTAACGTTTGCTAAAATCATCTTCCTCTTACAAACAGAAATCTTCATCTCTTTTCTGTTTCAGAGTAAATAGTACATACCAGCACTATTTTAAAATAACAAACACTTGATTGAAGAATAAAAACTACATTTAAACACCAAAAAACTCTTAACCATCTCCGTGGAGATGTTGCCGGTGCAACGGCAAAGAGAATGACTGGGGTAGGCGGAGCCTAGGAGGGATCATGTGACCAGCTTTGCTGGGCTCTTTGCCATTTCCTGTTGGGGAAGAGAATATCCCACAAGTAAGGATGACGCCGTGGACCAGACACACCTATGTTGGAGAAAGTCTGTCGACTTAGAAAATCCGCTTCCCAGTTCTCTACTCCTGGGATGTAGATCTCTTACAGATGACAAGAGTGGGCCTCCGCCCAATGGATTATCTTGGATACTTCTCTCATCGCTAAGGAACTCCTTGTTCCCCCTTGATGATTGATATAAGCCACAGTCGTGATGTCCGACTGGAATCTGATGAATTTGGCAGAAGCCAACTGAGGCCACGCCTCAAGCGCATTGAATATTGCTCTCAGTTCCAGAATATTGATTGGAAGTAGAGACTCCACCTGAGTCCAAACACCCTGAGCTTTCAGGAAGTTCCAGACTGCACCCCAGCCCAGAAGGCTGGCATCCGTTGTCACTATCACCCACGAGGGTCTGCGGAAACAAGTCCCCTGGGACAGATGATCCGGTGACAACCACCAAAGAAAAGAGTCTCTGGTCTCTTGATCCAGATGTATCTGAGGAGATAAATCCGCATAATCCCCATTCCACTGTCCAAGCATGCACAGCTGCAGCAGTCTGAGATGAAAGCAAGCAAACAGAATGATGTCCATTGCCGCTACCATTAATCCAATTACCTCCATACACTGAGCCACTGATGGCCGAGGAATGGACTGAAGTGCTCGGCAAGTATTTAGAATCTTTGATTTTCTGACCTCTGTCAGAAATATTTTCATGGCTACCGAGTCTATCAGAGTTCCCAAGAAAGGAACCCTTGTCTGTGGAACAAGTGAACTCTTCTGCATGTTCACCTTCCAACCGTGAGTTCTCAGGAAAGACAACACTGTGTCCCTGAGAGATTTTGTCAGTTGATATGTTGACGCCTGAATCAGAATATCGTCCAGATAAGGCGCCACTGCTATACCTCGCAGTCTGAGAACCGCCAAGAGAGACCCTAGAACCTTTGTAAAGATTCTGGGTGCTGTGGCCAACCCGAAGGGAAGAGCCACGAACTGATAATGTTTGTCCAGGAAGGCAAACCTTAGAAACTGATGATGATCCTTGTGGATAGGAATATGAAGGTAAGCATCCTTCAAGTCCAAGGTAGTCATATATTGACCCTCCTGGATCATTGGTAAAATTGTTAGTATAGTCTCCATCTTGAACGATGGGACTCTGAGAAATTTGTTTAGACACTTGAGATCTAAGATAGGTCTGAAAGTGCCCTTTTTTTTGGGAACCACAAATAGATTTGAGTAAAACCCCTGTCCTTGTTCTGATTTTGGAACTGGACAAATTACTCCCATGGGAACAAGGTCTTTTACACAGAGTAAGAATGCCTCTCTTTATCTGGTCTGCAGATAATCTTGAAAGATGAAACCTCCCTCTTGGGAGAAAATCCTTGAAATCCAATTGATAACCGTGGGTCACTATTTCTAGTGCCCAGGGGTCCTGAACATCTCTTGCCCAAGCCTGGGCAAAGAGAGTCTGCCCCCTACTAGATCCGGTCCCGGATCGGGGGCCACCCCTTCATGCTGTCTTTGTAGCAGCAGCAGGCTTCTTGGGTTGTTTACCTTTATTCCAATGTTGGTTGGGTCTCCAGACTGACTTAGATTGGGTAAAATTCCCTTCCTGCTTTGTGGAGGAAGAGGAAGCAGAAGGTCCTCCCTTAAAATTCCGAAAGGAATGAAAATTATTCCGTTTACCCCTCATCTTAACAGACTTATCCTGAGGTAGGGCATGGCCTTTACCTCCTGTAATATCAGAAATGATTTCCTTCAATTCTGGCCCGAAAAGGGTCTTACCTTTAAAGGAAATAGCTAAAAGCTTAGTATTTGATGACACATCACCAGACCAAGATTTGAGCCGCAACGCTCTACGCGCTAGAATAGCAAATCCTGTATTTTTCGCCGCTAATTTAGCAATTTGAAAAGCGGCATCAGTAATAAAAGAATTAGCTAACTTGAGAGCCTTAATTCTATCCAAAATGTAATCTAACGGAGTCTCAACCTTCAGGGACTCTTCCAGAGCTTCAAACCAAAAAGCTTCTGCAGTAGATACTGGAAAAATGCAAGCAGTAGGTTGTAAAAGAAAACCCTGATTAATAAGCAATTTCTTTAGGAGACCCTCTAATTTTTTATCCAGAGGGTCTTTGAAAGCACAACTGTCCTCAATGGGTATAGTTGTACGCTTAGCCAGGGTAGATATAGCTCCCTCCACCTTAGGGACCGTTTGCCACAAGTCCCGAATGGTGTCTGATATGGGAAACATTTTCTTAAAAGTAGGAGGGGGAAAAAAACGGTATACCTGGTCTATCCCATTCCTTCTTTATAAGTTCCGAAATTCTTTTAGGAACCGGAAAAACATCAGTGTAAGTAGGTACTTCTAGATATTTGTCCATCTTACACAATTTCTCTGGTGGAATCATAATAGGATCACAATCATCCAGAGTCGCTAAAACCTCCCGAAGCAACAGATGGAGGTGTTCAAGCTTAAATTTAAAGGACATAACGTCTGAATCTGTCTGAGGTAACACATTTCCTGAGTCTGAAATTTCTCCCTCAGACAGCAATTCCCTGACCCCCAACTCAGAACACTGAGGGTACATTGGAAATAGCTAATAAAGCATCAGAGGATTCAGTATTTATATTAATACCTGACCTACTGCATTTACCCTGTAACACTGGTAATTTAGATAATACCTCTGTAGGGACTCCAGTAACACCCTTCTGTGTAACAGGTCTACTGCTTACCCCATTCCCATATAGGGAAATAAATGCCAGACAGTTCTGATATATCAAGTCTCTTCAGAAAATAAAAGGCTGCACATACCTTAATGCTGCTTGTAGCATGAAACCGGTCTCCACACTGAAGATGTCTCATGTGTTACCTTCAGAAGTCTTGTAGGGACCAGCGTGGATCTTAGTTACAACTGCTAAGATCATCAACCTCAGGGCAGAAATCTTCTTCAATAACCCCCTTGAGGAAAATAGTACACAACGGTACCATTTAAAATAAAAAACTTCTTGATTCAAGAAAATAAAACTAACACCTCACTTTACCTCTTCCTAGTATAACACAGGCAAAGAGAATGACTGAGGGTGGAGGGGAAGGGAGGGGCTATATATATATATATATATATATATATATATATACACACATACATACAGCTCTGCTGTGGTGTTCTTTGCCACTTCCTGTTAGCAGGAGGTTAATATCCTACAAGTAAGGATGAAATCCGTGGACTCGTCATATCTTTGTAAAAGAAATAGTATTTCTTAAGTGAGGATTCTATGTATCCCAAGAAACAGTGATGTTGTACATTTATACACAGATTGAGCCACTCTGTTTTCAGATTTTAGTATGTACTATTTTAGTTGTGATACCTATTTTCTAGGATTGCATATTAGTTTAGCTAGTTGCGGTATGAATCACAACATTCTGACAGCAAGCAGCCTTGTGTGGGAGGGATTGCAGCCGTTACCTGCCCTGAGTGAAAACAGTCTTTACAGCTCCCGGTCTTCAAAAGGCTGCTGCTGGGGAGGATAGGCATGGCCTCTGACAAAGCGGGGAGGAGCCCAGCAAACCGCATAAGGCCACGCCCATTTTATGTGAGGGAACGGTGGGGAGCAAAGCCAGCTTTATTGTTGCACTACCACTGCCTCATTTGACACCTCCTCTATTTCTGGATAAGCAAGTTTTAAACTACACATATGGTGCATTGCTAAAAGGGGAAAAAGAGACCGTCTACACCATACATATGATACGTTTGGGAACTGTTACCACGCCGTGGATTAGTGTATAATGTCGACACATACCTCATATGTTTGAGGGTATCTCCTGTAAGTGCACACCTATATGTGTATTGTAATAAAGTGGAATAAGCAGTTTTATCATCTACACTTAGATCGTCCTGTTTTTCTCTTTTCTGCGCTCCATTGTTTCTGTAGATACATTACCTTTCCTCACGATATAAACAGGAATTTTTAATCAGTACAGAAGGAGCGGAACCTTCTAATGTAATCGAGTCCTCCATAGCTAAGATATATTCACAAACAGACAAAAAGTAAACGCTTTTATTCAAAAACAGCAACTTTATAATCCCAATGTCTGGGGCACCCATTACCCCTGAGGCCCAGACAGCTAACAGTGGAAATGCTCTCCTTAGCAGTGATGTCCGCAGCAGGATTGTAGGAAAATGAAAAGACCGCACCCGGTCACGTGGGGCGTAGGACAGGACTTCCCCTGCTATAAAAAAAGGCGCTAAGCTATTATGAGCTGCACACCATAATAACAAAAGTGAAACCTGTTTGTTCCAAGTCAAAAGCACACAGTCTATGAGCCCAAAAACTCACATTAAAGCAGTTATAAATAACCCCTAGATGTTCAAATAATCTCCCTGGAGATATTAACCCTTGATCCTAGAGACATAAAGGAGCCACACTGTGTGTAGCAACAAAAAAAAAAATATATAAATATATATATATATATATAAATATAAAACAGTCTTACCTCCAGGATCCATGATGTGGAACAGGCACAGCCTCTCAAGAGTGACACTCCTGACATGGACTTGAGTGTGTAATAGCAAGCAGTGAAACTCATCAATACTGATTGCTCGGGAGCTGTTAGGCGACCGTCTGGATGGGTTCGCAGAAAAAAAAAAACTTTCCTGCATCTCAGACTCTAACTTTCATTAATACTCAGTGAGAGGTTGACATGATTACTTAAAACTCCAATCCTTTCTTGAAGGGAACATAGCCATTACATGACTATCAATCTTCTCTGCTAACTTCTATAGTGCCGAAAGGCAAAGAATGACGGGGGATAGGGGAAGTGGGAGGGATATTTAAGCCTTTAGTTGGGGTGTCTTTGCCTTCTCCTGGTGGCCAGGTGTTGTAATTCCTAACAGTAAGGAATGAAGTTGTGGACTCTCCCTGGCTTATGGAAGGAAATTTTAGGATTTTCTAATTTTCAGAACTTGAAATGCACTTTGGTGGTCTTAAGGCTAACCATGCTACATTTATTTCCCTTAGCGGCTTTAATTGATAACTGCATAACAATGCATTTTATAATAACAGTATGGCCTTGGCTATCCTTGTTGTCTACATACTAAAGCCTAATTGGATTTCTCTAAATAAAGGAAAATGGTTGGTGGTGTTTGGTTATTAAAAAAATTGTAGAATTTTTATTTATTTTTTTAAATTTGATTTTATAACATTACACAAACCCTGTCAGATTTTCCAATTGCTGAACTGCGCATACTCCAGTTAAGTCACTGACCTTTTTGATAAACTTGTTGCGTTCTCCAACAGCTGCCAGTGCTCATGTGCACAGCACTGTCAGAAAACCCGTCAAGTTTTAATATTCCAATATTGGAGACTACTAAAATACTAAATTAATTATTTTTTCTTCTGACACATTAAAAGACGTTCGGGTGCGCAGAAAATGACAGAATTGTAGATTTCAATGAGTTGTCCGTTTCGACAGAACACTGGCTCATAAGAAAAATAAATAAGAGTAAATTAGAAAGTTGCTTAAAAAGTAAATTTATGCTTACCTGATAAATTAATTTTGTCTATGGTATGACGAGTCCACAGATTCATCCTTTACTTGTGAGATATTATCCTCCTGCTAACAGGAAGTGGCAAAGAGCACCACAGCAGAGCTGTATATATAGCTCCTCCCTTCCCTCCACCCCCCAGTCATTCGACCGAAGGTATTGGAAGAAAATGGAGAAACTAAAAGGTGCAGAGGTGACTTAAGTTTAAAATCAAAAAATATAGTCTGTCTTAAAATGACAGGGTGGGCCGTGGACTCTTACCATAGCAGAAATTAATTTATCAGGTAAGCATAAATTTACTTTTCTTCTATAAGGTACGACGAGTCCAGATATTCATCCTTTAGTTGTGGGATACAATACCAAAGCTACAGGACACGGATGAATGGGAGAAACAAGACAGATGGTTAAACAGAAGGCACAACTGCTTGAAGAACTTTTCTCCCAAAAAAAGCCTCCGAAGAAGAAGCAAAAAGTATCAAAATTGTAAAATTTGTAAAAAAGGTATGAAGTGAAGACCAAGTCGCAGCCTTACAAATCTGCTCAACAGAAGCATCATTTTTAAAAGCCCATGTGGAAGCCATCGCTCTAGTAGAGTGAGCTGTAATCCTTTCAGGAGGCTGCTGTCCAGCAGTCTCGTATGCCAAACGGATGATGCTTTTCAGCCAAAAAGAAAAAGAGGTAGCCGTAGCTATTTGACCTCTACGTTTTCCAGAATAGACAACAAACAGAGAAGATGTTTGACGGAAATCTTTGGTTGCTTGCAAGTAAAACTTCAAAGCATGAACCACGTCCAAATTGTGCAACAGACGCTCCTTCTTAGAGGAAGGATTAGGACACAGAGAAGGAACAACAATTTCCTGATTGAAATTCCTATTAGTAACAACCTTAGGAAGGAATCCAGGTTTGGTACGCAAAACCACCTTATCAGCATGGAAAACAAGATAAGGCGAGTCGCATTGCAATGCAGATAGTTCAGAAACTCTTCGAGCCGAAGAGATAGCAACTAAAAACAGAACTTTTCAAGAAGCTTAATATCTAGGGAATGCATAGGTTCAAACGAAACCCCTTGAAGAACTTTAAGAACTAAATTCAAACTCCATGGCAGAGCAACAGGTTTAAACACAGGCTTAATTCTAACTAAAGCCTGACAGAACGACTGAACGTCTAGAACATCTGCCAGATGCGTGTGCAGTAGAATTGATAAAGCAGATATCAGTCCCTTTAAGGAACTAGCCGATAGCCCCTTCTACAATCCTTCTTGGAGAAAGGACAAAATCCTAGGAATCCTGATCTTACTCCATGAGTAGCCTTTGGATTCGCACCAATAAAGATATTTCCGCCATATCTTATGAGAAATTTTCCTAGCGACAGGCTTTCGAGCCTGAATCAAGGTATCTATGACCGATTTAGAGAAACCCCGCTTGGATAAAATCAAGCGTTCAATCTCCAAGCAGTCAGCCGCAGAGAAACTAGATTTGGATGCTGAATCAGAAGGTCCTGTCTCAGTGGCAGAGTCCATGGTGGAAGAGATGACATGTCCACCAGGTCTGCATACCAAGTCCTGCGTGGCCACGCAGGTGCTATCAAAATCAACGAAGCTCTCTCCTGTTTGATTCAGGCAATCAAACAAGGGAGGAGAGGAAACGGTGGAAACACATAAGCCAGGTTGAACGACCAGGGTACTGCTAGAGCATCTATCAGTACTGCCTGAGGATCCCTTGACCTGGACCGTAACAAGGAAGTTTGGCGTTCTGATGAGACGCCATCAGATCCAATTCTGGTGTGCCCCATTGCTGAATCAATATTGCAAACACCTCCGGATGGAGTTCCAACTCTCCCGGATGAAAAGTCTGACGAATCCGCTTCCCAGTTCTCCACTCCTGGGATATAGATTGCTGATAGATGGCAAGAGTGAGTCTCTGCCCATCAAATTATTTTGGTAACCTCTATCATCGCTAGAGAACTCTTCGTTCCCCTCTGATGATTGATATATGCTACAGTCGTGATATTGTCCGACTGGAATTTTATGAATCTGGCCGAAGCCAACTGAGGCCACGCCTGAAGTGCGTTGAATATCGCTCTCAGTTCTAGAATATTTATCGGGAGGAGAGCCTCCTCCTGAGTCCACAAACCCTGTGTTTTTAGGGAATTCCAAACTGCACCCTAGCCCAATAGGCTGGCGTCCGTCGTCACTATGACCCATGCTGGCCTGCGGAAACACATTCCCTGGGACAGATGATCCTGTGACAACCACCAAAGAAGAGAGTCTTTGGTCTCTTGATCAAGATTTATCTGAGGAGATAAATCTGCATAATCCCCGTTCCACTGATTGAGCATGCATAGTTGCAGTGGTCTGAGATGCAAGCGAGCAAACGGAACTATGTCCATTGCTGCTACCATTAGACCGATTACCTCCATAAACTGAGCCACTGACGGCCGAGGAATGGAATGAAGAGCTCGGCAGATGGATAAAATCTTTGATTTCCTGACCTCCGTCAGAAAAAATTTCATGTCCACCAAATCTATCAGAGTTCCCAGGAATGGAACTCTTGTGAGAGTAGAAGTGAACTCTTTTTTACATTCACCTTCCACCCGTGAGATCTTAGAAAAGCCAACACGATGTCCGTGTGAGATTTGGCTAGTTGGTAAGTCGATGCCTGAATTAAGATATCTTCCAGATAAGGCGCCCCTGCTATGCCCCGCGGCCTTAGAACCGCCAGAAGGGACCCTAGCACCTTTGTGAAAATTCTGGGAGCTGTGGCCAACCCGAAGGGAAGAGCCACAAACTGCTAATGCTTGTCCAGAAAGGCGAACCTGAGGAACTGGTGATGATCTTTGTGGATAGGGATGTGTAGATACGCATCCTTTAAGTCCATGTTGGTCATATCTTGACCCTCCTGGATCATTGGTAAAATAGTCCGAATGGTCTCCATCTTGAAGGATGGAACTCTGAGGAATTTGTTTAGGATCCTGAGATCTAAAATTGGTCTGAAGGTTCCCTCTTTTTTGGGAACCACAAACAGATTGGCGTAGAACCCCTTCCCCTGTTCTGTTTTCGGAACTGGGCAGATCACTCCCATGGTATATAGGTCTTCTACACAAAGTAAGAATGCCTCTCTTTTTGTCTGGTTTACAGACAATTGAAAAAGATGGAATCTCCCCCTTGGAGGAGAATCTTTGAAATCTAGAAGATACCCCTGGGTTATGATTTCTAAAGCCCAGGAGTCCTGAACGTCTCTTGCCCAAGCCTGAGCAAAGAGAGAAAGTCTGCCCCTACTAGATCCGGTCCCGGATCGGGGGCTACCCCTTCATGCTGTCTTGGTGGCAGCAGCAGGCTTCTTGGCCTGTTTACCTTTGTTCCAAGTCTGGTTAGATCTCTAGACTGACTTGGACTGAGCAAAATTCCCCTCTTGCTTTGCAGCAGGGGAAGAGGTAGAGGGACCACCTTTGAAGTTTCAATAGGAACGAAAATTATTTTGCTTGGTCCTCATCTTATTTGTCTTATCCTGAGGAAGGGCATGGCCTTTCCCTCCAGTGATGTCTGAAATGATCTCTTTCAGGCCAGAATAGGGTCTTACCCTTGAAAGGGATGGCTAAAAGCTTAGATTTTGATGACACATCAGCAGACCAGGACTTAAGCCATAACGCTCTACAATGGCAAAACCTGAATTCTTTGCCGCTAATTTAGCCAGTTGAAAAGTAGCATCTGTAATGAAAGAATTGGCAAGCTTGAGAGCCCTAATTCTATCCAGAATATCATCTAATGGGGTCTCAACCTGAAGAGCCTCCTCCAGAGCCTCAAATCAAAAAGCAGCTGCAGTAGTTACAGGGACAATGCGTGCTATAGGTTGGAGAAAAAAACACTGATGAACAAATATTTTCTTTAGGAGACCCTCTAATTTTTTATCCATAGGATCTTTGAAAGCACAACTGTCCTCAATAGGTATAGTTGTACGCTTAGCCAGGGTAGAAATAGCCCCCTCCACCATGGTGTCTGATATGGGAAAACATTTTCTTAAAAGTAGGAGGGGAGAAAAAATACCTGGTCTATCCCACTCCTTAGTAACAATGTCCGAAATCCTCTTAGGGACCGGAAAAACATCAGTGTAGGCAGGAACCTCTAGAAATCCATTTTACACAACTTCTCTGGGACAACAATAGGGTCACAATCAAACAGAGTCGCTAAAACCTCCCTGAGCAATAAGCGGAGGTGTTCTAGTTTAAATTTAAAAGCCGTCATATCTGAATCTGTCTGAGGGAACATATTTCCTGAATCAGAAATCTCTCCCTCAGCCAGCAAATCCCTCACCCCCAACTCAGAACATTGTGAGGGTACATCGGATATGGCTAATAAAGCATCAGAGGGCTCAGCATTTGTTCTCACGCCAGACCTACTGCGCTTCCCCTGCAACCCAGGCAGCTTAGATAAAACCTCTGTGGGGGTAGTATTCATAACTGCGGCCATATCTTGCAGGGTGAAAGAATTAGACGCACTAGAAGTACTTGGCATCGCTTGTGCAGGCGTTAATGGTTGTGACACTTGGGGAGAATTAGATGGCAAAACCGGATTCCCTTCTGACTGAGAATCATCCTGCGACATACTTTTAGTAGCTAAAACATGTTCTTTGCAATTTATTGACCTTTCAGTGCATGAGGGACACATTCTAAGTGGGGGTTCCACAATGGCTTCTAAACATATTGAACTTTCCTCAATGTCAGAAATGTTGAACAGGCTAGTAATGACTACAAACAAGCATGAAAACACTTTATTTAGTGAAAAAAATTATCTTAAAAAACGGTACTGCACCTTTAAGAGAAAAAAAAAAGCATACACGTTCTGCAAAACTGCACCAAATTTTTTGATAGCAGACCCAATATGTGTAGTTAAGTTTGCCCCACAAGAAAATTTAACATTTAACCCTTTATTGTGCAAACCGGATTGAAATAAGGCCTAAATCCGGAAAAAAACACCCTGGATATGGGGTTAAAGCTTCGATTTGGCCCAAAACATGCACAAGGGCCCTCAGGAGTTGGAGCTTGCAGAGTGAAAACAACTGCGCATCTGAGGCACGAAAAAAAGGCCCCGCCCATCTCACTCGATGCATCTACAGCTTCAAAGAACCGCACCAGAGTGGTTTTAAACTAGCCATGTGGGTTCTGAGACCCAAAAAATAAGCCAAGTGCACCCTCAATAAAGTTGCCCAAAAAACGTTATTGCCACAAAACGTAAACAGCACTCCCAGTTCATAAAACGTTTGCCCACAAACATTCAAAACTCAGTGTCAACCATTTTTTAATTAGCCCCTTATGCAAGCTTAGTAATGCCTCTCTATAGCTCTTAGGATTACTGCTTACCCTTACCCTCATGGGGATACTGTCAGCCTTTCTGAAATACACAGTCTCTCCAGAAAAAATGACTGAACATACCTCACTGCTATATAGCATGAAAATGTTCCTCACACTGAAGTTTCTTGTACCCCTCAGCCTCTGTGGGAACAGCACTGGATCTGAGTTACAAATGCTAAGATCATCATCCTCCAGGCAGAAGTCTTCATCCATCTGCAGCCTGAGAGTAAATAGTACACACCGGTACCATTTAAAACAAAAAACTTGAAGAAATTAAAAACTAATATTTTATCACCTCTTTCACTTTACCCTTCCTAGTACTTAGAGTAGGCAAAGAGAATGACTGGGGGGTGGAGCTAAGGGAGGAGCTATATAGACAGCTCTGCTGTGGTGCTCTTTGCCACTTCCTGTTAGCAGGAGGATAATATCCCACAAGTAAAGGATGAATCCATGGACTCGTCGTACCTTATAGAAGAAATTGCATGCTCTGACTTGTGAAAGAAAAAAAAATGGGTTCAGTATCCCTTTAAGTTTCCAGGGTGACGTAAAATTCCGCTGGCAATGCTAGAAGATAACAGTCAATATCAATTGATATTACAGTTTAGAAAACATAAGACATCATGAAAATACTCTTTATTTGCCCATTGTTAAAATTTACATCATACCAAGTCAATGCAGAAGCTTGTAACAAATATTACACAAAAACATACACTGTTGTATAAACTGCAAAAACAATTGAAAAGGGTCCAGAATCCAAGTGAAATATGGTTAAAAATACACAAAGCTTAATTACAAAATAAAATTCTAGCACATAAATTGTGGAGTAAAAGAAAATATGAATTAGACAAGCATTATGGATAATTAAATAAGCTATGTCTGGAGAATAGTGTGTGTACTTTGTGAACCAAAAAAGTCGGAAATAAATAAATTCACATATATTAAACAGTAGGGAACAGGATTTTAGCTTAGAAAAATACCAAACCTAGAACCATACACAAAGTATTTTTCAAAATAAAACCTATTTCTTGCATATTAAATAAAAGTGGTCTGCTTGACATATGTAATACACATCACCCTCACCCAGCCTGATACACAATCACTTGTCACTCTAACATTCTGCTACTGTTCATAATCCGATTTGTCTGCAAAAGTAAAAATATATATTGGCATTCGTACTCTCCAATTCCCATTGATTAGGATAAAGCCAGTTTCTTATGTGAGCAACAGTTCACAGGTGCCATTCAGGTCAAGGAATTAACTTCTGAATGGTCACAACATTCCCACGAGGAATCAAAGTAGCATATGTTCATAATCATAAATCCATTTAAACCTCCAACCCCTATATATATTTGGTCAATTTACTTTCTAAGATCTTAAATCACTTTACTCATGGCCACAAGCACAATATCCATGTTTAAGAAACCTTTAAAAAAAATAAAAATAAAAAAAATAATAACAACCCATTCAAACTTAAGCATATCAAAAATGATTCTAAAATGTTAACTCTAGGGCTGAAATATGGGAGTGAAAATAAAATGACAATATAGGGACTATAAATAAGGTAATCTGACTTACAAAGCAAAGTTATTCTATTATACATGGGAGGAGAGTGACAGTCATAATGTAGGTAAGGTCATACTATTAGTGAGTGCTACACAAGACAAAACTAACAAAAAAACAAAGAAAAAAAACACGTTGCAAGTGCCATGCATTTGTTTGGTATACTTGAACACAAATGCATAATCTGTGCCATAACATTAAAAATAAATTAAGACACGTCACATTTCCAGGTTTGTTTTGCATTGGTCTGCTGGGTAACGTTTTTACTGAAAGGATGTGGACAATCTTGTTATCTCTATCTGAAGCATGTCCTTGATTTTTATTAAGCTTCAATGTGAAATGTCTTTGTGCAAAATCACAGTTCTTGACGTCAACAGTTCCCCCTAAAGAACAATAAAAACAAATTAAACAGATACTAGTGATCACATCAATATGAATTTAAAAGGAATATGACCTTAACAATGACGACATGTCTGTTGGGTTAGGTTAAATAAGTAATGAATAACTACCTAGGATCTCTTAAGAATGACAATTATGCACAGTGAAAAAAGCATTACTATGTACATTCAGTATATTTTCCTGTAATTTTAAAGTGAAAATGGTAGATTTTCATCAGCAGCCAGAGAGCATAGAGTATATTCCATGCAATTAATAACCCTGAGCCCTATTTGCTGCACAGTGATTGCTTGATCAATGCATAATTATGTGTCTACCCCCTGCAAATTACCTTAAACACACAGTTAAAGCCAAAATCAGAACAGCAATGCACTACTGGGAGTTACTGTGAACTAGCTAAATACATCTGGTAAGCCAGTGACAAAAAGCGTGTGTGCACCCATCTACCACCAGCAGAACACCTGAGCCTAACTAGATATGTTTCTTAAAGGACACCAAAAGAACAAAGTACATTTGATAACAGTATGCAACTTAAGACTTTTTAATTTACATTTACTTCAGGGAATCTCATTCTACTATAAAAGAGAACTAGCATTTTTTTAAAATATTTTTTATTTATTTATGTTTTTATATATTTTTTCAATTCTTTCATATAGGTGGCGAGAGTTCACAAGCTGTTACATATGAAACATACATTCCTACCAGTAGGAGGAAAGTTTCCCAAACCTCAAATTCCAGTACCTCTGCTGATATGTTTCAGTACTGGTTTGGCTGTCTGCTACTAGGTGGACCAGTGTCTATGGGCAAGTATGTTTAGCACTCAAAGGGTTAAAAAAATGCAAATGACTGCTCTGAGCCGTCAGAGTTTCCCACTCTGGTGCTAATGACGGCCGTCACTAGCACTCTCCCACCTTGAGGGAGATCTGGGGGCTCCCACCCGCTTCCACCCCGGCGATTGTGCCTGTAGTGTGACAGGCATCGCCGGGGCTTCCCATTTTGCGTGGCGACGTCACCCGCAATAACGTGAGGACGTCACCGCACAACTTTATACTTAATGTTAAGTATAGGAGCAGGGGGCATGCTGCTTAGAAGCCTGTATCTCAGGCATATAAGCAGCTACAGACCCACCATTGGAAAGGTAATCTCGTAACCTTTCCAACGATGTAAGTCTTGGGGGTCTGAAAAAAACAACAACAAAAAAACCAACAACATTAACCCCTTAGTGACCAGAGCACTTTTCCATTTTCTGTCTGTTTGGGACCAAGGCTATTTTTACATTTCTGCTGTGTTTGTGTTTAGCTGAAATTTTCCTCTTCCTCATTTACTGTACCCACACATATTATATACCGTTTTTCTCGCCATTAAAAAAAAATTATAAAATATGAGGAAAAATGGAAAAAAACACACTTTTTCTAACTTTGAACCCCAAAATCTGTTACATATCTACAACCACCAAAAAACACCCATGCTAAATAGTTTCTAAATTTTGTCCTGAGTTTAGAAATACCAAATGTTAACATGTTCTTTGCTTTTTTTGTAACTTATAGGGCCATAAATACAAGTAGCACTTTGCTATTTTCAAACCATTTTTTTTCAAAATTAGCGCTAGTTACATTGGGACACTGATATCTTTCAGGAATCCCTGAATATCCATTGACATGTATATATTTTTTTTTAGAAGACAACCCAAAGTATTGATCTAGGCCCATTTTGGTATATTTCATGCCACCATTTCACCGCCAAATGCGATCAAATACAAAAAATCGTTCACTTTTTCACAATTTTTTTCACAAACTTTCAGTTTCTCACTGAAATTATTTACAAACTGCTTGTGCAATTATGGCATAAATGGTTGTAAATTCTTCTCTGGGATCCCCTTTGTTCAGAAATATTAGACATATATGGCTTTGGCATTGCTTTTTGGTAATTAGAAGGCTGCTAAATGCCACTGCGCACCACACATGTATTATGCCCAGCAGTGAAGGGGTTAATTAGGGAGCATGTAGGGAGCTTCTAGGGTTAATGTTAGCTTTAGTGTAGTGTTGTAGACAACCCCAAGTATTGATCTAGGCCCATTTTGGTATATTTCATGCCACCATTTCACCGCCAAATGCGATCAAATTAAAAAAAACGTTAAATTTTTCACAATTTTAGGTTTCTCACTGAAATCATTTACAAACAGCTTGTGCAATTATGGCACAAATGGTTGTAAATGCTTCTCTGGGATCCCCTTTGTTCAGAAATAGCAGACATATATGACTTTGGCGTTGCTTTTTGGTAATTAGAATGCTGCTAAATGGCGCTGCGCATCACACGTGTATTATGGCTAGCAGTGAAGGGGTTAATTAGGTAGCTTGTAGGGAGCTTGCAGGGTTAATTTTAGCTTTAGTGTAAAGATCAGCCTCCCACCTGAATCATCAGACCCCCTGATCCCTCCCAAACATCTCTCTTCCCTCCCCTACCCCACAAATGTCCCCGCCATCTTAAGTACTGGCAGAAACTCTGCCAGTACTAAAATAAAAGGAAAATTTTGGCTTTTTTGTGCATTTTTTTTGCATATTTACATATGCTTCTGTGTAGGATCCCCCTTAGCCCCCAACCTCACTGATCCCCCACCAAACAGCTCTCTAACCCTCCCCCTCTGACTTAATGTGCGCCATCTTGGGTACTGGCAGCTGTCTGCCAGTACCCATTTTAGTGAATAATATGCATTTTTTTTTATTAAAAAATGTCCCTTTTCTGTAGTGTAGCTTCCCCCCCCCCCCCCCCCAATACCAACCCCCCACCCCTCCAGATCCCTTAGATGCTTTGGTAAAAAAAGTATTTCATTTTATTTGACAATATACTTATAAAAAAATTTCTGTAGTGTAGCGGTTCCCACCCGCTCCCGCCCCGTGCACGCGCCCGCCCGCCACCCCCCGTGCACGCGTGCGCGCCCCCGAAGGATCCGCCCCCGATCCCGCCCCCCTCCACCTTCCAGATCTCACCGATGGCCGCCCACCCGCCTCCCAAGTCGGCTCCCACCCACCAACGCTACCGGCCATTGATGTCCGGTACAGAGAGGGCCACAGAGTGGCTCTCTCTGCATCGGATGGCCAAGGGGGGTTATTGCAGGATGCCTCCATATCGAGGCATCACTGCAATAACCGGAAAGCAGCTGGAAGAGAGCAGGATCGCTTCCAGCTGCTTTCCAGACCAAGGACGTACGCCACACGTCCTCGGTCATTAAGTGTATTTTCTTAGAGGACGTGTGGCGTACGTCCTTGGTCGTTAAGGGGTTAAACAATCATAGCACCCAGGAGGGAAAGTGCTTAGCACTCAAAGGGTTACATTCACAGCTATGATTATGGGGACTTTAGTGTAAGTGTGTGTAAGTGTGTATGGCCTTTGGACAGATACTTACTATTACCCTTGCCTTTTTTTGTTCCAATTTTTTTTTAAATGCGTGCATCAAAACAGACGCATAAAATGCTCATTGGGTTCGCGCACCCTATTACACGCAAGAAACACATGTCAAAATAGACGCATATATCTAGCCGACACTAATACTTGTCAAGCTAAAGCACCATAGTAAACGCACTTAGAATTTAATTTGAAACGCGAGTCAAACTTGACGCAGCCTTCGAACAACAAAAGGGTGTCATAGTATAAGCACTTTGAACGGCGCATCAACTGATGTGACGCCCTTTTTTCAGATAACATAATTTATGTAAGAACTTACCTGATAAATTCATTTCTTTCATATTAGCAAGAGTCCATGAGCTAGTGACGTATGGGATATACATTCCTACCAGGAGGGGCAAAGTTTCCCAAACCTCAAAATGCCTATAAATACACCCCTCACCACACCCACAAATCAGTTTAACGAATAGCCAAGAAGTGGGGTGATAAGAAAAAAATGCAAAGCATAAATATAAGGAATTGGAATAATTGTGCTTTATACAAAAAAAATCATAACCACCACAAAAAAAAAGGGTGGGCCTCATGGACTCTTGCTAATATGAAAGAAATTAATTTATCAGGTAAGTTCTTACATAAATTATGTTTTCTTTCATGTAATTAGCAAGAGTCCATGAGCTAGTGACGTATGGGATAATGACTACCCAAGATGTGGATCTTCCACGCAAGAGTCACTAGAGAGGGAGGGATAAAATAAAGACAGCCAATTCCTGCTGAAAAAAATCCACACCCAAAAATAAAGTTTAAATCTAATAAAGAAAAAAACTGAAAATATAAGCAGAAGATTCAAACTGAAACAGCTGCCTGAAGTACTTTTCTACCAAAGACAGCTTCAGAAGAAGAAAACACATCAAAATGGTAGAATTTAGTAAAAGTATGCCAAGAAGACCAAGTTGCTGCTTTGCAAATCTGATCAACCAAAGCTTCATTCCTAAACGCCCAGGAAGTAGAAACTGACCTAGTAGAATGAGCTGTAATCCTTTGAGGCGGAGTTTTACCCGACAACATAAGCATGATGAATTAAAGATTTCAACCAAGATGCCAAATAAATGGCAGAGGCCTTCTGACCTTTCCTAGAACCGGAAAAGATAACAAATAGACTAGAAGTCTTTTGGAAATTCTTAGTAGCTTCTACATAATATTTCAAAGCTCTAACTACATCCAAAGAATGCAATGATTTCTCCTTAGAATTCTTAGGATTAGGACATAATGAAGGAACCACAATTTCTCTACTAATGTTGTTGGAATTCACAACCTTAGGTAAAAATTTAAAAGAAGTTCGCAACACCGCCTTATCCTGGTGAAAAATCAGAAAAGGAGACTCACAAGAAAGAGCAAATAATTCAGAAACTCTTCTGGCAGAAGAGATGGCCAAAAGGAACAAAACTTTCCAAGAAAGTAATTTAATGTCCAATGAATGCATAGGTTCAAACGGAGGAGCTTGAAGAGCCCTCAGAACCAAATTCAAACTCCAAGGAGGAGAAATTGACTTAATGACAGGTTTTATACGAACCAAAGCTTGTACAAAACAATGAATATCAGGAAGATTAGCAATCTTTCTGTGAAAAAGAACAGAAAGAGCAGAGATTTGTCCTTTCAAGGAACTTGCAGACAAACCTTTATCCAAACCATCCTGAAGAAACTAAAATTCTTGGAATTCTAAAAGAATGCCAGGAAAAATGATGAGAAAGACACCAAGAAATATAAGTCTTCCAGACTCTATAATATATCTCCCTAGATACAGATTTACGAGCCTGTAACATAGTATTAATCACAGAGTCAGAGAAACCTCTTTGACTAAGAATCAAGCGTTCAATCTCCATACCTTTAAATTTAAGGATTTGAGATCCTGATGGAAAAAAGGACCTTGCGACAGAAGGTCTGGCCTTAACGGAAGAGTCCATGGTTGGCAAGAGGCCATCCGGACAAGATCCGCATACCAAAACCTGTGAGGCCATGCTGGAGCTACCAGCAGAACAAACGAGCATTCCTTCAGAATCTTGGAGATTACTCTTGGAAGAAGAACTAGAGGCGGAAAGATATAGGCAGGATGATACTTCCAAGGAAGTGACAATGCATCCACTGCTACCGCTTGAGGATCCCTGGATCTGGACAGATACCTGGGAAGTTTCTTGTTTAGATGAGAGGCCATCAAATCTATTTCTGGAAGTCCCCACATTTGAACAATCTGAAGAAATACCTCTGGGTGAAGAGACCATTCGCCCGGATGTAACGTTTGGCGACTGAGATAATCCGCTTCCCAATTGTCTATACCTGGGATATGAACCGCAGAAACTAGACAGGAGCTGGATTCCGACCATACCAGAATTCGGGATACTTCTTTCATAGCCAGAGGACTGTGAGTCCCTCCTTGATGATTGATGTATGCCACAGTTGTGACATTGTCTGTCTGAAAACAAATGAACGATTCTCTCTTCAGAAGAGGCCAAGACTGAAGAGCTCTGAAAATTGCACGGAGTTCCAAAATATTGATCGGTAATCTCACCTCCTGAGATTCCCAAACCCCTTGTGCTGTCAGAGACCCCCACACAGCTCCCCAACCTGTAAGACTTGCATCTGTTGAAATTACAGTCCAGGTCGGAAGAACAAAAGAAGCCCCTTGAACTAAACAATGGTGATCTGTCCACCACGTCAGAGAGTGTCGTACAATCGGTTTTAAAGATATTAATTGAGATATCTTTGTGTAATCCCTGCACCACTGGTTCAGCATACAGAGCTGAAGAGGCCGCATGTGAAAACGAGCAAAGGGGATCGCGTCCGATGCAGCAGTCATAAGACCTAGAATTTCCATGCATAAGGCTACCGAAGGGAATGATTGTGACTGAAGGTTTCGACAAGCTGATATCAATTTTAGACGTCTCTTGTCTGTCAAAGATAGAGTCATGGACACTGAATCTATCTGGAAACCAAAAAAGGTTACCTTTGTCTGAGGAATCAATGAACTTTTTGGTAAATTGATCCTCCAACCATGATGTTGAAGAAACAACACAAGTCGATTCGTATGAGATTCTGCTAAATGTGAAGACTGAGCAAGTACCAAGATATCGTCCAAATAAGGAAATACCACAATACCCTGTTCTCTGATTAGACAGAAGGGCACCGAGAACCTAAGTAAAAATTCTTGGAGCTGTAGCTAGGCCAAATGGCAGAGCCACAAACTGGTAATGCTCGTCTAGGAAAGAGAATCTCAGAAACTGATAGTGATCTGGATGAATCGGAATATGCAGATATGCATCCTGTAAATCTATTGTAGACATATAATGCCCTTGCTGAACAAAAGGCAGGATAGTCCTTACAGTTACCATTTTGAATGTTGGTATCCTTACATAACGATTCAATATTTTTAGATCCAGAACTGGTCTGAAGGAATTCTCCTTCTTTGGTACAATGAAGAGATTTGAATAAAACCCCAGTCCCTGTTCCAGAACTGGAACTGGCATAATTACTCCAGCCAACTCTAGATCTGAAACACATTTCAGAAATGCTTGAGCCTTCGCTGGGTTTACTGGGACACGGGGAAGAAAAAATCTCTTTGCAGGAGGCCTTATCTTGAAGCCAATTCTGTACCCTTCTGAAACAATGTTCTGAATCCAAAGATTGTGAACGGAATTGATCCAAATTTCTTTGAAAAAACGTAATCTGCCCCCTACCAGCTGAGCTGGAATGAGGGCCGCACCTTCATGTGGACTTAGGAGCTGGCTTTGACTTTCTAAAAGGCTTGGATTTATTCCAGACTGGAGATGGTTTCCAAACTGATACCGCTCCTGAGGATGAAGGATCAGGTTTTTGTTCCTTGTTGTGACGAAAGGGACGAAAACGATTATTAGACCTAAATTTACCTTTAGATATTTTATCCTGTGGTAAAAAAGTTCCTTTCCCTCCAGTAACAGTTGAGATAATAGAATCCAACTGAGAACCAAACAATTTATTACCCTGGAAAGAAAGTCCAAGTTTTAAGCCATAAAGCTCTTCTGACATCAACTCTAATGATATCAAAGATGGCATCACAAATAAAATTATTAGCATGTTGAAGAAGAATAATAATGCTATGAGAATTATGATCTGTTACTTGTTGCGCTAAAGCTTCTAACCAAAAAGTTGAAGCTGCAGCAACATCCGCGAAAGATATAGCAGGTCTAAGAAGATTACCTGAACACAAGTAAGCTTTTCTTAGAAAGGATTCAATTTTCCTATCTAAAGGATCCTTAAAGATAGTACCATCTGCCGTAGGAATAGTAGTACGCTTAGCAAGAGTAGAGACAGCCCCATCAACCTAAGGGATTTTGTCCCAAAATTCTAATCTGTCAGATGGCACAGGATATAATTGCTTAAAACGTTTAGAAGCAGTAAATGAATTACCCAAATTATTCCATTCCCTGGAAATTACTTCAGAAATAGCACTAGGGACAGGAAAAACTTCTGGAATAACTACAGGAGATTTAAAAACCTTATCTAAACGTTTAGATTTAGTATCAAGAGGACCAGAATCCTCAATTTCTAATGCAATTAGGACTTCTTTAAGTAAAGAACGAATAAATTCCATTTTAAATAAATATGAAGATTTATCAGCATCAACCTCAGACAGAATCCTCTGAATCAGAAGAACCATTATCAGAATGATGATCATTTAAAAATTCATCTGAAAAATGAGAAGTTTTAAAAGACTTTTTACGTTTACTAGAAGGAGGAATAACAGACATAGCCTTCTTAATGGATTTAGAAACAAAATCTCATGTTATCAGGAACACTCTGAGTATTAGATGTTGATGGAACAGCAACAGGTAATGTAACAGTACTAAAGGAAATATTATCTGCATTAACAAGTTTGTCATGACAAACAGTACAAACAGCTGGAGGAACAGATACCATAAGTTTACAGCAGATACACTTAGCTTTGGTAGCTCCAGCACCAGGCAGCGATTTTCCAGAAGTATCTTCTGACTCAGTTTCAACGTGGGACATCTTGCAATATGTAATAGAAAAAACAACATATAAAGCAAAATTGATCAAATTCCTTAAATGACAGTTTCAGGAATGGGAAAAAATGCCAGTGAACAAGCTTCTAGCAACCAGAAGCAATAAATAATGAGACTTAAATAATGTGGAGACAATAGTGACGCCCATATTTTTTTAGCGCCAAAAATGACGCCCACATTATTTGGCGCCTAAATGCTTTTGGCGCCAAAAATGACGTCACATCCGGAACGCCGACACTTTTGGCGCAAAAGAACGTCAAAAATGACGCAACTTCCGGCGACACGTATGACGCCGGAAACAGAAAAAAAAATTTGCGCAAAAAAAGTCCGCGCCAAGAATGACGCAATAAAATGAAGCATTTTAAGCCCCCGCGAGCCTAACAGTCCACAGGGAAAAAGTCAAATTTTAAGGTAAGAAAAAAAATTGATTTATTCATATGCATTATCCCAATTATGAAACTGACTGTCTGAAATAAGGAATGTTGAACATCCTGAGTCAAGGCAAATAAATGTTTGAATACATATATTTAGAACTTTATAAAAAAGTGCCCAACCATAGCTTAGAGTGTCACAGAAAATAAGACTTACTTACCCCAGGACACTCATCTACATGTTGTAGAAAGCCAAACCAGTACTGAAACGAAAATCAGCAGAGGTAATGGTATATAAATAAGAGTATATCGTCGATCTGAAAAGGGAGGTAAGAGATGAATCTCTACCACCGTTAACAGAGAACTTATAAAATAGACCCCGTAGAAGGAGATCATTGAATTCAAATAGGCAATACTCTCCTCACATCCCTCTGACATTCACTGCACGCTGAGAGGAAAACCGGGCTCCAACCTGCTGCGGAGCGCATATCAACGTAGAATCTAGCACAAACTTACTTCACCACCTCCATAGGAGGCAAAGTTTGTAAAACTGAATTGTGGGAGTGGTGAGGGGTGTATTTATAGGCATTTTGAGGTTTGGGAAACTTTGCCCCTCCTGGTAGGAATGTATATCCCATACATCACTAGCTCATGGACTCTTGCCAATTACATGAAAGAAAATGGTGTTTAGAAATTGCGCACAGACCATTATTGCTTACCTAGGCAGTATTTGTTTAGCGCTTTAACATCCATGCAACCCTATATAAAGCGGGCATATTTTTTGCTTGCCTTAAGGTGGTAATAGTAATTATTGCATCTACTTTTTTTTTTTTACAGAATTTTTTGCCATAATGGAGCAGCACAAATCGGTCCCTTAATTTACCATAGGAACTGAGTCTACTGAACACTTTTCTACCATAAGCTAAGTGTGCATATTGTAAATTTCATGCTTCGATTGGTATGTGATAGATAAAAAAAATAAAAATCTACTGATGTTTCTATATGTACTAATGCACCTACTGACAGATGCAATTGACTTACCTCCAGCAATGAAAAAAAATCATTACTTCTGCCATTACCAAGACCCTGGCTGCACTACCGCCTTTGATTATTCGAAAAAGGTCATTTCAAATTTTACCTTCTACCAGTAGTAAAAGGCCTGACCTACAAAAGAAATTTATGCTTACCTGATAAATTTGTTTCTTTCTTGACAGTGAGTCCATGGATCATCATAATTACTATTGGGAATATCACTCCTGACCAGCAGGAGGCGGCAAAGAGCACCACAGCAAAGCTGTTAAATACCACTCCCCTTACCCACAACCCCCAGTCATTCAACCAAAGGGAAAGGAGAAAGGAAGTAATATAAAGGTACAGAGGTGCCCGAGGTTTATGTAAAAATAAACTGTCTGAAAATACAGGACGGGCCATGGACTCACCGTATCAAGAAAGAAACAAATTTATCAGGTAAGCATAAATTTCATTTTCTTTCTAGTGACACGGTGAGTCCACGGATCATCATAATTACTATTGGGAATCAATACCCAAGCTATAGGACACGGATGAAAAGGGAGGGAGAAGACAGTTAGCCTAAACAGAAGGCACCACTGCTTGAAGAACCTGTCTCCCAAAAACAGCCTCAGCTGAAGCAAAAGTATCAAATTTGTAAAATTTAGAAAAAAAGTGTGTAAAGATGACCAAGTGGCAGCCTTGCAAATCTGATCTACAGAAGCACCATTTTTGAAAGCCCTCGTGGAGAGAGCCATAATTTTCTCAGGAGGCTGCTGACCAGCAGTCTCATATGCCAAGCAAATAATACACCTCAACCAACAAAAAAGCGAAGTAGCCGTAGCTTTCTGAGCCTTACGCTTCCCAGAAAAGATAACAAATAAAGAAGAAGACTGGTGAAAATCCTTAGTCGCCTGTAAATAATATTTCAAAGCACGAACTACATCAAGGTTGTGCAACAAACGTTCCTTATGAGAAGAAGGATTAGGACACAAAGAAGGAACAACAATCTCTCGATTAATATTCTTATCTGAAACAATCTTAAGAAGAAAACCTAAAGCAGTACGTAATACTACCTCATCAGAATGAAAAATACGAAAAGGAGCTTCACACTGCAATGCTGAGAGCTCCGAAACTCTTTGAGCCGAATAGATCGCAACCAAAAACAAAACCTTCCAGGTTAACAACTTAATATCCAAAGAATGCATAGACTCAAACATAGCCTGTTGAAGAACTCTCAGAACTAAATAAAGACTCCAAGGAGGAGTCACAAACTTAACCATAGGCCGGATTCTAACCAGAGCCTGACAAAAAGACTGAACGTCTGGCACATCCGCCAGATGTTTATGCAACAAAATAGATAAGGCAGAAATTTGACCCTTCAGGGTACTAGCAGATAAACCCTTCTCCAGGCCCTCCTGGAGAAAAGACAAAATCCTAAGACAAAATCCTAGGAATCCTGACTCTACTCCAAGAGTAGCCCTTAGATTCACACCAATACAGATTATATTTACGCCATATCTTGTAATAAATCTTTCTAGTCACAGGCTTACGCGCCTGAATCATAGTTTCAATAACCGACTCAGAAAAACCACGCTTAGATAGAATCAAGCGTTCAATCTCCAAGCAGTCAGCTTCAGAGAAACAAGATTTGGATGAAGGAAGAGACACTGAAGTAGAAAGTCCTCCCTCAACGGAAGACTCCAAGGTGGAAAGGATGACATCTCCACCAGATCTGCATACCAGATCCTGCAAGGCCATGCCGGTGCAATGAGAATTACCGTCGCCCTCTCCTGTCGGATCCGAGCATTAACTCGAGGAAGAAGGGCAAACTGAGGAAACACGTATGCCAGACTGAACTTCGATGGAACTGCTAGAGCATCTATTAAAACCGCTTGAGGATCCCTTGACCTTGTGATGAGATGCCATAAGATCCAACTCGGGTTGACCCCACCTGAGAATCAAACTGGAAAACACCTCCGGATGAAAAGATTGTCAGAAAATCCGCTTCCTAATTGTCCAACCCTGGAATGTGGATCGGAGACAGCCAGCAATTGTGAGTTTCTCCCCACTGAATAATCCTGGCTACCTCCATCGCCAAGGAACTCAGAGTTCCTCCCTGATGATTGATGTAAGCCACAGACTTTATATTGTCCGACTGAAATCTGATAAACTGGGTTGAAACCAACTGAGGCCAGGATAGGAGAGCATTGAAGATTGCCCTCAGCTCTAAAACATTTATAGGAAGAGCCGATTCCTCCCGGGTCCACAGACCCTGAGCCTTCAGGGAACCCCAGACAGCTCCCCAACCCAGCAGACTGGTATCCGTGGTCATGATCACCCAGGTAGGCCTGCAAAATCTGGTTCCCTGAGAGAGACGATCCGGAGACAACCACCACGGAAGAGAATCTCTTGCAGCCTGATCTAGAACAATCTTTGGAGACAGATCCATGAAATCCCTGTTCCACTGTCTCAGCATGCATAACTGCAGAGGTCTGAGATGAAACCGGGCAAACTGAATGATGTCCATGACCGAAACCATCAGACCAATAAACCTCCATACACTGGGCCACCAACAGCCGAGGAGAGGACTGAAGAGTCAGACATGAATTGAACATTTTTTACTTCCTTGCTTCTGTCAAAAAGATCTTCATTTCAAGGGAATCTATAATGGTTCCTAAAAATACAACTCTTGTATCTGGAATCAAGGAACATTTTCCTAAATTCACCTTCCAACCGTGGGAGTGCAGAAAAGACAACAACAACTCTGTGTGGGCGAGTTTGCTAGTTGAAAAGATAGCACCTGAACGAGAATGTAGTCCAGATAAGGAGCTACCGTAACCCCCTGCAATCTGAACTGTCAGCAACGCACCCAGAACCTTTAAGAACACCCTGGGAGCTGTTGCAATACCAAAAGGAAGAGCCACAAACTGAAAATGCTTGTCTAGGAAAGAAAATCTCAAACTTGTGATGATTCTTGTAAATAGAAATATGCAGATATGTATCCTTTAGATCTACTGTAGTCATGAATTGACCCTCTTGAACCAGAGGAAGAATTAACTGAATAGTTTCCATCTTGAAAGACGGAACTCTGAAAAACTTGTTTACACACTTGAGATCCAAGATGGGTCTGAAAGTTCCCTCCTTTTTGGGAACGATAAACAGATTGGAATAAAAACCTAGTCGCTGCTCCTGAACTGGAACAGGAACGATCACTCCCATGTCGGAAAGATCCTGAAAACAACTTAAGAATGTGAAAAAACACTCCGTAGAGAGGAGCTCTAACTGAAAAGACTACAGCTTAAGCACTCAAAAGGTTAATATAGAGTGAATTTATCAATAGTGTAAAGACTATTCTGTGAGGCAAATCAGAGTATCTGATTAGTAAAGTGAGCATGCGTGTTCTACGTTAAAACATAACTTATTGTTATCAAAACTAAATATAAAATACTGGATAGTTACTTTAAAAACATAATTTATGTAAGAACTTACCTGATAAATTAATTTCTTTCATATTAGCAAGAGTCCATGAGCTAGTGACGTATGGGATATACATTCCTACCAGGAGGGGCAAAGTTTCCCAAACCTCAAAATGCCTATAAATACACCCCTCACCACACCCACAAATCAGTTTAACGAATAGCCAAGAAGTGGGGTGATAAAAAAGTGCGAAAGCATATAAAATAAGGAATTGGAATAATTGTGCTTTATACAAAATCATAACCACCACAAAAAAAGGGCGGGCCTCATGGACTCTTGCTAATATGAAAGAAATGAATTTATCAGGTAAGTTCTTACATAAATTATGTTTTCTTTCATGTAATTAGCAAGAGTCCATGAGCTAGTGACGTATGGGATAATGATTACCCAAGATGTGGATCTTTCCACACAAGAGTCACTAGAGAGGGAGGGATAAAATAAAGACAGCCAATTCCTGCTGAAAATAATCCACACCCAAAATAAAGTTTAATGAAAAACATAAGCAGAAGATTCAAACTGAAACCGCTGCCTGAAGTACTTTTCTACCAAAAACTGCTTCAGAAGAAGAAAATACATCAAAATGGTAGAATTTAGTAAAAGTATGCAAAGAGGACCAAGTTGCTGCTTTGCAAATCTGATCAACCGAAGCTTCATTCCTAAACGCCCAGGAAGTAGAAACTGACCTAGTAGAATGAGCTGTAATCCTCTGAGGCGGAGTTTTACCCGACTCAACATAGGCAAGATGAATTAAAGATTTCAACCAAGATGCCAAAGAAATGGCAGAAGCTTTCTGGCCTTTTCTAGCACCGGAAAAAATAACAAATAGACTAGAAGTCTTACGGAAAGACTTAGTAGCTTCAACATAATATTTCAAAGCTCTAACAACATCCAAAGAATGCAACGATTTCTCCTTAGAATTCTTAAGATTAGGACATAATGAAGGAACCACAATTTCTCTACCAATGTTGTTGGAATTCACAACTTTAGGTAAAAATTCAAAAGAAGTTCGCAACACCGCCTTATCCTGATGAAAAATCAGAAAAGGAGACTCACAAGAAAGAGCAGATAATTCAGAAACTCTTCTGGCAGAAGAGATGGCCAAAAGGAACAAAACTTTCCAAGAAAGTAATTTAATGTCCAATGAATGCATAGGTTCAAACGGAGGAGCTTGAAGAGCCCCTAGAACCAAATTCAAACTCCAAGGAGGAGAAATTGACTTAATGACAGGTTTTATACGAACCAAAGCTTGTACAAAACAATGAATATCAGGAAGAATAGCAATCTTTCTGTGGAAAAGAACAGAAAGAGCAGAGATTTGACCTTTCAAGGAACTTGCGGACAAACCCTTATCTAAACCATCCTGAAGAAACTGTAAAATTCTCGGTATTCTAAAAGAATGCCAAGAAAAATGATGAGAAAGACACCAAGAAATATAAGTCCTCCAGACTCTATAATATATCTCTCTAGATACAGATTTACGAGCCTGTAACATAGTATTAATCACCGAGTCAGAGAAACCTCTTTGACCAAGAATCAAGCGTTCAATCTCCATACCTTTAAATTTAAGGATTTCAGATCCTGATGGAAAAAAGGACCTTGTGACAGAAGGTCTGGTCTTAACGGAAGAGTCCACGGTTGGCAAGAGGCCATCCGGACAAGATCCGCATACCAAAACCTGTGAGGCCATGCCGGAGCTACCAGCAGAACAAACGAGCATTCCTTCAGAATCTTGGAGATTACTCTTGGAAGAAGAACTAGAGGCGGAAAGATATAAGCAGGATGATACTTCCAAGGAAGTGATAATGCATCCACTGCCTCCGCCTGAGGATCCCGGGATCTGGACAGATACCTGGGAAGTTTCTTGTTTAGATGAGACGCCATCAGATCTATTTCTGGAAGTTCCCACATTTGAACAATCTGAAGAAATACCTCTGGGTGAAGAGACCATTCGCCCGGATGCAACGTTTGGCGACTGAGATAATCCGCTTCCCAATTGTCTATACCTGGGATATGAACCGCAGAGATTAGACAGGAGCTGGATTCCGCCCAAACCAAAATTCGAGATACTTCTTTCATAGCCAGAGGACTGTGAGTCCCTCCTTGATGATTGATGTATGCCACAGTTGTGACATTGTCTGTCTGAAAACAAATGAACGATTCTCTCTTCAGAAGAGGCCAAAACTGAAGAGCTCTGATAATTGCACGGAGTTCCAAAATATTGATCGGTAATCTCACCTCCTGAGATTCCCAAACTCCTTGTGCCGTCAGAGATCCCCACACAGCTCCCCAACCTGTGAGACTTGCATCTGTTGAAATTACAGTCCAGGTCGGAAGCACAAAAGAAGCCCCCTGAATTAAACGATGGTGATCTGTCCACCACGTTAGAGAGTGTCGAACAATCGGTTTTAAAGATATTAATTGATATATCTTTGTGTAATCCTTGCACCATTGATTCAGCATACAGAGCTGAAGAGGTCGCATGTGAAAACGAGCAAAGGGGATCGCGTCCAATGCAGCAGTCATAAGACCTAGAATTTCCATGCATAAGGCTACCGAAGGGAATGATTGTGACTGAAGGTTTCGACAAGCTGAAATCAATTTTAGACGTCTCTTGTCTGTTAAAGACAGAGTCATGGACACTGAATCTATCTGGAAACCCAGAAAAGTTACCCTTGTCTGAGGAATCAATGAACTTTTTGGTAAATTGATCCTCCAACCATGATCTTGAAGAAACAACACAAGTCGATTCGTATGAAATTCTGCTAAATGTAAAGACTGAGCAAGTACCAAGATATCGTCCAAATAAGGAAATACCACAATACCCTGTTCTCTGATTACAGACAGAAGGGCACCGAGAACCTTTGTAAAAATTCTTGGAGCTGTAGCTAGGCCAAACGGCAGAGCCACAAACTGGTAATGCTTGTCCAGAAAAGAGAATCTCAGGAACCGATAATGATCTGGATGAATCGGAATATGCAGATATGCATCCTGTAAATCTATTGTGGACATATAATGCCCTTGCTGAACAAAAGGCAAGATAGTCCTTACAGTTACCATCTTGAACGTTGGTATCCTTACATAACGATTCAATATTTTTAGATCCAGAACTGGTCTGAAGGAATTCTCCTTCTTTGGTACAATGAAGAGATTTGAATAAAACCCCATCCCCTGTTCCGGAACTGGAACTGGCATAATTACTCCAGCCAACTCTAGATCTGAAACACAATTCAGAAATGCTTGAGCTTTCACTGGATTTACTGGGACACGGGAAAGAAAAAAATCTCTTTGCAGGAGGTCTCATCTTGAAACCAATTCTGTACCCTTCTGAAACAATGTTCTGAATCCAAAGATTGTGAACAGAATTGATCCAAATTTCTTTGAAAAAACGTAACCTGCCCCCTACCAGCTGAGCTGGAATGAGGGCCGCACCTTCATGTGGACTTAGAAGCAGGCTTTGCCTTTCTAGCAGGCTTGGATTTATTCCAGACCGGAGATGGTTTCCAAACTGAAACTGCTCTTGAGGATGAAGGATTAGGCTTTTGTTCTTTGTTGAAACGAAAGGAACGAAAACGATCATTAGCCCTGTTTTTACCCTTAGATTTTTTATCCTGTGGTAAAAAAGTTCCTTTCCCACCAGTAACAGTTGAGATAATAGAATACAACTGAGAACCAAATAATTTGTTACCCTGGAAAGAAATGGAAAGTAGAGTTGATTTAGAAGCCATATCAGCATTCCAAGTCTTAAACCATAAAGCTCTTCTAGCTAAAATAGCTAGAGACATAAACCTGACATCAACTCTGATAATATCAAAAATGGCATCACAGATAAAATTATTAGCATGCTGAAGAAGAAGAATAATATCATGAGAATCATGATCTGTTACTTGCGGCGCTAAAGTTTCCAACCAAAAAGTTGAAGCTGCAGCAACATCAGCCAATGATATAGCAGGTCTAAGAAGATTACCTGAACACAGATAAGCTTTTCTTAGAAAGGATTCAATTTTCCCATCTAAAGGATCCTTAAACGAAGTACCATCTGACGTAGGAATAGTAGTACGTTTAGCAAGGGTAGAAATAGCCCCATCAACTTAAGGGATTTTGTCCCAAAATTCTAACCTGTCAGACGGCACAGGATATAATTGCTTAAAACGTTTAGAAGGAGTAAATGAATTACCCAATTTATCCCATTCTTTGGAAATTACTGCAGAAATAGCATTGGGAACAGGAAAAACTTCTGGAATAACCACAGGAGATTTAAATACCTTATCTAAACGTTTAGAATTAGTATCAAGAGGACCAGAATCCTCTATTTCTAAAGCAATTAGTACTTCTTTAAGTAAAGAACGAATAAATTCCATTTTAAATAAATAACATAATTTATGTAAGAACTTACCTGATAAATTCATTTCTTTCATATTAACAAGAGTCCATGAGCTAGTGACGTATGGGATATACATTCCTACCAGGAGGGGCAAAGTTTCCCAAACCTTAAAATGCCTATAAATACACCCCTCACCACACCCACAAATCAGTTTAACGAATAGCCAAGAAGTGGGGTGATAAGAAAAAAAGTGCGAAGCATATAAAATAAGGAATTGGAATAATTGTGCTTTATACAAAAAAATCATAACCACCACAAAAAAGGGTGGGCCTCATGGACTCTTGTTAATATGAAAGAAATGAATTTATCAGGTAAGTTCTTACATAAATTATGTTTTCTTTCATGTAATTAACAAGAGTCCATGAGCTAGTGACGTATGGGATAATGACTACCCAAGATGTGGATCTTTCCACACAAGAGTCACTAGAGAGGGAGGGATAAAATAAAGACAGCCAATTCCTGCTGAAAATAATCCACACCCAAAATAAAGTTTAACAAAAAACATAAGCAGAAGATTCAAACTGAAACCGCTGCCTGAAGAACTTTTCTACCAAAAACTGCTTCAGAAGAAGAAAATACATCAAAATGGTAGAATTTAGTAAAAGTATGCAAAGAGGACCAAGTTGCTGCTTTGCAGATCTGGTCAACCGAAGCTTCATTCCTAAACGCCCAGGAAGTAGAAACTGACCTAGTAGAATGAGCTGTAATTCTTTGAGGCGGAATTTTACCCGACTCAACATAGGCAAGATGAATTAAAGATTTCAACCAAGATGCCAAAGAAATGGCAGAAGCTTTCTGGCCTTTCCTAGAACCGGAAAAGATAACAAATAGACTAGAAGTCTTACGGAAAGATTTCGTAGCTTCAACATAATATTTCAAAGCTCTAACAACATCCAAAGAATGCAATGATTTCTCCTTAGAATTCTTAGGATTAGGACATAATGAAGGAACCACAATTTCTCTACTAATGTTGTTGGAATTCACAACTTTAGGTAAAAATTCAAAAGAAGTTCGCAACACCGCCTTATCCTGATGAAAAATCAGAAAAGGAGACTCACACGAAAGAGCAGATAATTCAGAAACTCTTCTAGCAGAAGAGATGGCCAAAAGGAACAAAACTTTCCAAGAAAGTAATTTAATGTCCAATGAATGCATAGGTTCAAACGGAGGAGCTTGAAGAGCTCCCAAAACCAAATTCAAACTCCATGGAGGAGAAATTGACTTAATGACAGGTTTTATACGAACCAAAGCTTGTACAAAACAATGAATATCAGGAAGAATAGCAATCTTTCTGTGAAAAAGAACAGAAAGAGCGGAGATTTGTCCTTTCAAAGAACTCGCGGACAAACCCTTATCTAAACCATCCTGAAGAAACTGTAAAATTCTCGGTATTCTAAAAGAATGCCAAGAAAAATAATGAGAAAGACACCAAGAAATATAAGTCTTCCAGACTCTATAATATATCTCTCGAGATACAGATTTACGAGCCTGTAACATAGTATTAATCACGGAGTCAGAGAAACCTCTATGACCAAGAATCAAGCGTTCAATCTCCATACCTTTAAATTTAAGGATTTCAGATCCGGATGGAAAAAGGACCTTGAGACAGAAGGTCTGGTCTTAACGGAAGAGTCCATGGTTGGCAAGATGCCATCCGGACAAGATCCGCATACCAAAACCTGTGAGGCCATGCCGGAGCTATTAGCAGAACAAACGAGCATTCCCTCAGAATCTTGGAGATTACTCTTGGAAGAAGAACTAGAGGCGGAAAGATATAGGCAGGATGATACTTCCAAGGAAGTGATAATGCATCCACTGCCTCCGCCTGAGGATCCCGGGATCTGGACAGATACCTGGGAAGTTTCATGTTTAGATGAGAGGCCATCAGATCTATCTCTGGGAGCCCCCACATTTGAACAATCTGAAGAAATACCTCTGGGTGAAGAGACCATTCGCCCGGATGCAACGTTTGGCGACTGAGATAATCCGCTTCCCAATTGTCTACACCTGGGATATGAACCGCAGAGATTAGACAGGAGCTGGATTCCGCCCAAACCAAAATTCGAGATACTTCTTTCATAGCCAGAGGACTGTGAGTCCCTCCTTGATGATTGATGTATGCCACAGTTGTGACATTGTCTGTCTGAAAACAAATGAACGATTCTCTCTTCAGAAGAGGCCAAAACTGAAGAGCTCTGAAAACTGCACGGAGTTCCAAGATATTGATCGGTAATCTCACCTCCTGAGATTCCCAAACTCCTTGTGCCGTCAGAGATCCCCACACAGCTCCCCAACCTGTGAGACTTGCATCTGTTGAAATTACAGTCCAGGTCGGAAGAACAAAAGAAGCCCCCTGAATTAAACGATGGTGATCTGTCCACCACGTCAGAGAGTGCCGAACAATCGGTTTTAAAGATATTAATTGATATATCTTCGTGTAATCCCTGCACCATTGGTTCAGCATACAGAGCTGAAGAGGTCGCATGTGAAAACGAGCAAAGGGGATCGCGTCCGATGCAGCAGTCATAAGACCTAGAATTTCCATGCATAAGGCTACCGAAGGGAATGATTGAGACTGAAGGTTTCGACAGGCTGTAATCAATTTTAGACGTCTCTTGTCTGTTAAAGACAAAGTCATGGACACTGAATCTATCTGGAAACCCAGAAAGGTTACCCTTGTTTGAGGAATCAAAGAACTTTTTGGTAAATTGATCCTCCAACCATGATCTTGAAGAAACAACACAAGTCGATTCGTATGAGACTCTGCTAAATGTAAAGACGGAGCAAGTACCAAGATATCGTCCAAATAAGGAAATACCACAATACCCTGTTCTCTGATTACAGACAGAAGGGCACCGAGAATCTTTGTGAAAATTCTTGGAGCTGTAGCAAGGCCAAACGGTAGAGCCACAAATTGGTAATGCTTGTCTAGAAAAGAGAATCTCAGGAACTGATAATGATCTGGATGAATCGGAATATGCAGATATGCATCCTGTAAATCTATTGTGGACATATAATTCCCTTGCTGAACAAAAGGCAATATAGTCCTTACAGTTACCATCTTGAACGTTGGTATCCTTACATAACGATTCAATAATTTTAGATCCAGAACTGGTCTGAAGGAATTCTCCTTCTTTGGTACAATGAAGAGATTTGAATAAAACCCCATCCCCTGTTCCGGAACTGGAACTGGCATAATTACTCCAGCCAACTCTAGATCTGAAACACAATTCAGAAATGCTTGAGCTTTCACTGGATTTACTGGGACATGGGAAAGAAAAAATCTCTTTGCAGGAGGTCTCATCTTGAAACCAATTCTGTACCCTTCTGAAACAATGTTCTGAATCCAAAGATTGTGAACAGAACTGATCCAAATTTCTTTGAAAAAACGTAACCTGCCCCCTACCAGCTGAACTGGAATGAGGGCCGTACCTTCATGTGAACTTAGAAGCAGGCTTTGCCTTTCTAGCAGGCTTGGATTTATTCCAGACTGGGGATGGTTTCCAAACTGAAACTGCTCCTGAGGACGAAGGATCAGGCTTTTGTTCTTTGTTGAAACGAAAGGAACGAAAACGATTGTTAGCCCTGTTTTTACCTTTAGACTTTTTATCCTGTGGTAAAAAAGTTCCTTTCCCACCAGTAACAGTTAAATAATAGAATCCAACTGAGAACCAAATAATTTGTTTCCCTGGAAAGAAATGGAAAGTAGAGTTGATTTAGAAGCCATATCAGCATTCCAAGTCTTAAGCCATAAAGCTCTTCTGGCTAAGATAGCCAGAGACATAAATCTAACATCAACTCTAATAATATCAAAAATGGCATCACAGATGAAATTATTAGCATGCTGGAGAAGAATAATAATATCATGAGAATCACGATTTGTTACTTGTTGCGCTAGAGTTTCCAACCAAAAAGTTGAAGCTGCAGCAACATCAGCCAATGATATAGCAGGTCTAAGAAGATTACCTGAACATAGATAAGCTTTTCTTAGAAAAGATTCAATTTTTCTATCTAAAGGATCCTTAAACGAGGTACCATCTGATGTAGGAATGGTAGTACGTTTAGCAAGGGTAGAAATAGCCCCATCAACTTTAGGGATTTTGTCCCAAAACTCTAATCTGTCAGGCGGAACAGGATATAATTGCTTAAAACGTTTAGAAGGAGTAAATGAATTACCCAATCTATCCCATTCCTTAGCAATTACTGCAGAAATAGCATTAGGAACAGGAAAGACTTCTGGAATAACCGCAGGAGCTTTAAAAACCTTATCCAAACGAATAGAATTAGTATCAAGAGGACTAGAATCCTCTATTTCTAAAGCAATTAGTACTTCTTTAAGTAAAGAGCGAATAAATTCCATCTTAAATAAATATGAAGATTTATCAGCATCAATCTCTGATACAGAATCCTCTGAACCAGAAGAGTCCAAAGAATCAGAATGATGGTGTTCATTTAAAAATTCATCTGTAGAGAGAGAAGATTTAAAAGACTTTTTACGTTTACTAGAAGGAGAAATAACAGACAAAGCCTTCTTTATGGATTCAGAAACAAAATCTCTTATGTTATCAGGAACATTCTGCACCTTAGATGTTGAGGGAACTGCAACAGGCAATGGTACATCACTAAAGGAAATATTATCTGCATTAACAAGTTTGTCATGACATTTAATACAAACAACAGCTGGAGGAATAGCTACCAAAAGTTTACAGCAGATACACTTAGCTTTGGTAGATCCAGCAGGCAGAGGTTTTCCTGTAGTATCTTCTGGCTCAGATGCAACGTGAGACATCTTGCAATATGTAAGAGAAAAAACAACATATAAAGCAAAATAGATCAAATTCCTTATAAGACAGTTTCAGGAATGGGAAAAAAATGCCAAACATCAAGCTTCTAGCAACCAGAAGCAAATGAAAAATGAGACTGAAATAATGTGGAGAAAAAAGCGACGCCCATATTTTTTGGCGCAAAATAAGACGCCCACATTATTTGGCGCCTAAATGCTTTTGGCGCCAAAAATGACGCCACATCCGGAACGCCGACATTTTTGGCGCAAAATAACGTCAAAAAAATGACGCAACTTCCGGCGACACGTATGACGCCGGAAACGGAAATGAATTTTTGCGCCAAAAAAGTCCGCGCCAAGAATGACGCAATAAAATGAAGCATTTTCAGCCCCCGCGAGCCTAACAGCCCACAGGGAAAAAAGTCAAATTTTTGAGGTAAGAAAAATATGATAATTAAAGCATAATCCCAAATATGAAACTGACTGTCTGGAAATAAGGAAAGTTGAACATTCTGAGTCAAGGCAAATAAATGTTTGAATACATATATTTAGAACTTTATAAATAAAGTGCCCAACCATAGCTTAGAGTGTCACAGAAAATAAGACTTACTTACCCCAGGACACTCATCTACATGTTTGTAGAAAGCCAAACCAGTACTGAAACGAGAATCAGTAGAGGAAATGGTAAATATAAGAGTATATCGTCGATCTGAAAAGGGAGGTAAGAGATGAATCTCTACGACCGATAACAGAGAACCTTATGAAATAGACCCCGTAGAAGGAGATCACTGCATTCAATAGGCAATACTCTCCTCACATCCCTCTGACATTCACTGCACGCTGAGAGGAAAACCGGGCTCCAACTTGCTGCGGAGCGCATATCAACGTAGAATCTAGCACAAACTTACTTCACCACCTCCCTTGGAGGCAAAGTTTGTAAAACTGATTTGTGGGTGTGGTGAGGGGTGTATTTATAGGCATTTTAAGGTTTGGGAAACTTTGCCCCTCCTGGTAGGAATGTATATCCCATACGTCACTAGCTCATGGACTCTTGTTAATTACATGAAAGAAATGAAGATTTATCAGCATCAATCTCTGAGACAGAATCCTCTGAACCAGAAGAGTCATCAGAATGATGATGTTCATTTAAAAATTCATCTGTAGGGAGAAAAGTTTTAAAAGATTTTTTACGTTTACTAGAAGGAGAAATAACAGACATAGCCTTCTATATGGATTCAGAAACAAAATCTCTTATGTTATCAGGAACATTCTGCACCTTAGATGTTGAAGGAACTGCAACAGGCAATGGTACTTTACTAAAGGAAATATTATCTGCATTAGCAAGTTTGTCATGACAATTAATACAAACAACAGCCGGAGGAATAGCTACCAAAAGTTTACAGCAGATACACTTAGCTTTGGTAGATCCAGCACTAGACAGCGATTTTCCTGTAGTATCTTCTGACTCAGATGCAACGTGAGACATCTTGCAATATGTAAGAGAAAAAACAACATATAAAGCAAAATTGATCAAATTCCTTAAATGACAGTTTCAGGAATGGGAAAAAATGCCAAAGAACAAGCTTCTAGCAACCAGAAGCAATGAAAAAATGAGACTGAAATAATGTGGAGACAAAAGCAACGTTCATATTTTTTAGCGCCAAATCAGACGCCCACATTATTTGGCGCTTAAATGCTCTTGGCGCCAAAAATGACGCCACATCCGGAACGCCGACATTTTTGGCGCAAAATAACGTCAAAAAATGACGCAACTTCCGGCGACACGTATGACGCCGGAAACGGAAAAGAATTTTTTGCGCCAAAAAAGTCCGCGCCAAGAATGACGCAATAAAATGAAGCATTTTCAGCCCCCGCGAGCCTAACAGCCCACAGGGAAAAAAAAGTCAAATTTTTGAAGGTAAGAAAAAAATGATTAATTCAAGTGCATTATCCCAAATATGAAACTGACTGTCTGAAAAATAAGGAATGTTGAACATTCTGAGTCGAGGCAAATAAATGTTTGAATACATATATTTAGAACTTTATAAACAAAGTGCCCAACCATAGCTTAGAGTGTCACAGAAAATAAGATTTACTTACCCCAGGACACTCATCTACATGTTTATAGAAAGCCAAACCAGTACTGAAACGAGAATCAGCAGAGGTAATGGTATATATAAGAGTATATCGTCGATCTGAAAAGGGAGGTAAGAGATGAATCTCTACGACCGATAACAGAGAACCTATGAAATAGACCCCGTAGAAGGAGATCACTGCATTCAAATAGGCAATACTCACCTCACATCCCTCTGACATTCACTGCACGCTGAGAGGAAAACCGGGCTCCAACTTGCTGCGGAGCGCATATCAACGTAGAATCTAGCACAAACTTACTTCACCACCTCCATCGGAGGCAAAGTTTGTAAAACTGAATTGTGGGTGTGGTGAGGGGTGTATTTATAGGCATTTTGAGGTTTGGGAAACTTTGCCCCTCCTGGTAGGAATGTATATCCCATACGTCACTAGTTCATGGACTCTTGCTAATTACATGAAAGAAAACACAATCATATGCTGAGAACTAGTAAACTGACCTGATCACAGTGGGTTAAATATAATTGTGTAGAAAATATATATGGCAAAAGTCTGCTTAAGCTTTGTTGTATCAAATTACTTGCTATTGGTACAGTTTCATAACAACAAAGTTTTAATCAGATAGATGGTCATAAATAAAAAAATACTTTATTTTATATACTCATCTGTATTAATTATAAACCATCTATGCATGTTGTAGTTGTACACACGAGTCGCTACATAATGTGCATTGCTAATATATCAGTGAAGTTCAAATGTTATGGATCAACACTTTAATCACTTGGGGGTGTTAAGTCCTGTGTATTTGAAATAAAGTATTGAATATTCTAAACACCGTGTTTGAGAATAATAGTCCTGTAGTGTTAACACATTGGGGGATTCACCCCTTGTTTGGAGGCTATAAATACCAGTCTGGTATATCGAATTCACTTGTTTACACTCAGAAGTATACGTGGACTAACACAGTAAAAACACATTCACTCGAGTTGGTTAGTTCTAATATAAGAAATGGGTTCCCATTGTTACCATGGTAACGGTTAGTAGTAGTAATTAGCGATACTCTGTGTGGGGTTTATGCTATTATTGAAACACTGTTTAGACAAGACATCACTCGGTTTGATACATTGTATATGATGTAATCAGTCCACAGTCACTATTTAACTCATGTGCTTGTAAATAAAATGGCTCTGCATTGCGATATATTCCAGTTAAGCAAGAGACCGTAGGTTGTATCTGATATATAGTATTAATGTCACCGCAAGCTTGTCTAAAACAAGTGTTTGTCACGTCAGATATATAATATAAATTGGAGCATTGCCCACTGGTTCTGATGAGAACCAGACACAGCTAATTAAATCTTTCTCACACACCGAGTCTGTTGACACGCTGTGCATATAGATAGTATATAGCCGACAAATTATTGGCCCCTATTTGAATCTCTGTAGAATGATTCAAATGTGGTTACCCAATTCTGAAAAAGTAGTTGTTTAGAGCGATTGCTGGTTTTACAGAAATGTCAATTGCAAGTGAGCCCCACTAATGAATATTTAGCTCAGGTAATCCATTGCGCTCTTAGTATGGAAGCAACTATATGCCCACAATTACAAGTTATTAAATAAATAGATGTAATCAGATTATATATTACAGCATTGAGGCTATTCTAAAAATACAGGAGCTCCAGGACTCCTCACCACCTCACTCTAAACAACTACTTTTTCAGAATTGGGTAACCACATTTGAATCATTCTACAGAGATTCAAATAGGGGCCAATAATTTGTCGGCTATATACTATCTATATGCACAACATGTCAACACACTCAGTGTGTGAGAAAGATTTAATTAGCTGTGTCCGGTTCTCATCAGAACCAGTGGGCAATGCTCCAATTTATATTATATATCTGACGTGACAAACACTTGTTTTAGACAAGCTTGCGGTGACATTAATACTATATATCAGATACAACCTACGGTATCTTGCTTAACTGGAATAGCCTGCACTCTATATATTTATATCGCAACGCAGAGCCATTTTATTTACAAGCACATGAGTTAAATAGTGACTGTGGACTGATTACATCATATACAATGTATCAAACCGAGTGATGTCTTGTCTAAACAGTGTTTCAATAATAGCATAAACCCCACACAGAGTATCGCTAATTACTACTACTAACCGTTACCATGGTAACAATGGGAACCCATTTCTTATATTAGAAGTAACCAACTCGAGTGAATGTGTTTTTACTGTGTTAGTCCACGTATACTCCTGAGTGTAAACGAGTGAATTCGATATACCAGACTGGTATTTATAGCCTCCAAACAAGGGGTGAATCCCCCAATGTGTTAACACTACAGGACTATTATTCTCAAACACGGTGTTTAGAATATTCAATACTTTATTTCAAATACACAGGACTTAACACCCCCAAGTGATTAAAGTGTTGATCCATAACATTTAAACTTCACTGATATATTAGCAATGCACATTATGTAGCGACTCGTGTGTACAACTACAACATGCATAGATGGTTTATAATTAATACAGATAAGTATATAAAATAAAGTATTTTTTTATTTATGACCATCTATCTGATTAAAACTTTGTTGTTATGAAACTGTAACAATAGCAAGTAATTTGATACAACAAAGCTTAAGCAGACTTTTGCCATATATATTTTCTACACAATTATATTTAACCCACTGTGATCAGGTCAGTTTACTAGTTCTCAGCATATGAGTGTGTTTTTAAAGTAACTATCCAGTATTTTATATTTAGTTTTGATAACAATAAAAGTTATGTTTTAACGTAGAACACGCATGCTCACTTTACTAATCAGATACTCTGATGTGCCTCACAGAATAGTCTTTACACTATTGATAAATTCACTCTATATTAACCCATTGAGTGCTTAAAGGGACAGTCTACACCAAAAATTTTCTTATTTAAAAAGATAGATAATCCCTTTATAACCCATTTCCCGTTTTTGCATAACCAACACAGTTATATTAATATACTTTTTACTTCTGTGATTACCTTGTATCTAAGCCTTTGCAGACAGCCTCCTAATCTAAGTGCCTTTGACAGACATGTAGTGTAGTCAATCAGTGAAGACTCCTAAATAACTTCACGGGAGTGAGCACAATGTTATCTATATGACACATGTGAACTAGCACAGTCTAACTGTGAAAAACTTTCAAAATGCTCTGAGCTAGGAGGCGGTTTTCAACTGTTTAGAAATCAGTTTGAGCCTAGCTAGGTTTAGCTTTCAAAAATACCACCAAGGGAACAAAGCAAATTTGATGATAAAAGTAAATTGGAAAGTTGTTTAAAATTGCACGCCCTATCTAAATCATGAAAGTTTAATTTTGACTTTACTGTCCCTTTAAGCTGTAGTCTTTTCAGTTAGAGTCATCTCTACTGAGTGTTTTTTCATATGCTTAATACTACATAGCACAGACTATGTAATATAGTGGGAATAGTGCCCACATATACTAAATAATGATAAAGGGTTTAATAGAATATAGAGTATTAATACATATATGTGTATAGTAGTGCCGTTGATACCCCCTCTTTTTCTAAACAACTTAAGAATGTCTCTCTTTATCTGGTCTACAGATAACCTTGATAGATGAAACCTGCCCTGGGAGGAAAATTTTTGAACTCCAGCCTGTATCCCTGGGACACAATATCTACCACTCAGGGATCTGAAACATCTCAAACCCAGGCTTGAGCGAAAAAATACAGCCTGCCCCCCACACGATCCATTCCCGGATCGGGGGCAGACCCTTTATGCTGACTGAGTCAGCGGCAGGCTTCTTAGATTGCTTCCCCTTGCTCCAGGAATGATTGGGTCTCCAAGAAGGCTTGGACTGATCCTGTTTGGAGGAGGAAGAGGAAGACGTACCAAAGAAGTTACAAAAGGAACGAAAATTACTCTGACAACCCTTCTGCTTATTTCTTTTATCCTGAGGAAAAGAATGCCCCTTCCCACCAGTAATATCCTAAATAATTTCAGCCAAACCAGGCCCAAACAAAGTCTTCCCTTTGTAAAGAATGGATAAAAGCTTAGATTTGGATGATACATCCGCAGACCAGAACTTTAACCATTAAGCCCTGCGTGCCAGAACAGCAAAGCCAGAAATCTTTCCTCCCAACTTGATGACCTGTAAAGAAGCACCTGCAATAAAAGAATTGGCCAATTTTAAAGCCTTAATTCTATCCTGAATTTCCTCCAGAGAATAGATTCAGACAATGCATCAAACCAATATACAGCTGCACTGGTAATCGTAGCAACACACACAGCAGGCTGCCATTGGAACCCCTGGTGAACATAAGTCCTTAAGCAAAGCCTCCAACTTCTTATCCATGGGATCTTTAAAAGAACAACTATCCTCAATAGGAATAGTGGTCCTCTTAGCCAAAGTGGAAATAGCTCCCTCTACCTTAGGAACCGTCTGCCAAGATTCCTTAATAGAATCCGCAATAGGAAATATCTTCCTAAAAATAGGAGAAGGGGAAAAAGGAATTCCAGGCTTCTCCCATTCCTGAGAAATAATCTCTGAAACCCGATCCGGAACAGGAAAAACTTTCGCCACGGAGGGAACTTTAAAAAAACTTAAGCTTACTAGCCTTATGGCCGTTGAATCAGTCATCCAAGGTAGCTAAAACCTCCCTAACAAACGAAGGTGCTCCAGCTTAAATCTGAAAGAAACCACCTGAGAATCAGAAGGAATTACACTATCAGAATCTGAAATTTCACCTTCAGACACTACTGAATTATCTTCTTCCTCAGACTTATGGGAAGAAATATTTGACATACTCCAACAGAGTCAGAACCCTTAAACTTCCTTTTGCGCTTCCCCTGCAAAAAGGAAATTTATGCTTACCTGATAAGGATGAAATCCGTGGACTCGTCATATCGTAAAAGAAATAAATTTATCAGGTAAGCATAAATTTCCTTTTCTTTTACAAGATATGACGAGTCCACGGATTTCATCCTTACTTATGGGATACAATACCAAAGCTATAGGACACGGATGAAAGGGAGGGACAAGACAGGAACCTAAACGGAAGGCACGACTGCTTGAAGAAACTTTCTCCCAAAAACAGCCTCAGACAAGGCAAAAGTATCAAATTTGGAAAATTTGGAAAAAGTATGAAGAGACGATCAAGTTGCAGCCTTGCAAATCTGTTCAACAGAAGCATCATTTTTAAATGCCCATGAGGAAGCCACAGCCCTAGTAGAATGAGCCGGAATTCTGTCAGGAGGCTGCCCTCCAGCAGTCTCATATGCAAAACGGATGATACTCTTCAGCCAAAAAGAAAGAGGTAGCCGTAGCTTTCTGGCCCCTACGCTTTCTAGAAAAAATAAATAATGAAGATGATTGACGAAATTCTTTAGTCGCCTGCAAGTAAAACTTCAGGGCATGGACCACGTCCAAGTTATGTAACAGACGCTCCTTCTTAGAAGGATTAGGACACAAGGAAGGAACAACAATTTCCTGATTAATATTCTTATTAGAAACAACCTTAGGGAGGAAACCAGGTTTGGTACGTAACACCACCTTATCAGAATGGAAAATAAGATAAGGAGAATCACACTGTAAAGCTGAAAGCTCAGAAACTCTGCGAGCAAAAGAAATAGCAACCAAAAACAAAACTTCCCAAGATAATAACTTAATATCTATGGAATGCATGGGTTCAAACGGAACCCCTTGAAGAATATTAAGAACTAAATTCAAACTCCATGGAGGAGCAATTGGTATAAACACAGGCCTGATTCTAGTCAGAGCCTGACAAAAAGGACTGACCATCTGACAGACGCTTGTGTAACAGAATAGACAAAGGAGAAATCTGTCCCTTTAAGGAACTTGCTGATAACCCTTTCTCCAATCCTTCTTGGAGAAAAGATAAAATCCTGGGAATTCTAACCCTACTCCATGAGTAGCACTTGGATTCGCACCAATAAAGATATTTACGCCGTATCTTATGGTAAATCTTCCTAGTAACAGGTTTCCGTGCCTGAATCAAGGTATCAATGACCGAATCAGAGAACCCTCGCTTAGATAAAATTAAGCGTTCAAGCTCCAAGTAGTCAGCTGCAGAGAAACTAGATTCGGGTGATGGAAGGGTCCCTGAATGAGAAGGTCCAGTCTCAATGGAAGCTTCCACGGTGGCAGAGAGGACATGTCCACCAGGTCGGCATACCAAGTCCTGCGAGGCCACGCAGGAGCGATGAGAATCACAGAAGCCCTCTCCTGTTTGATCCGAGCTATCACCCGGTGAAGTAGAGCAAACGGTGGAAACACATAAGCTAGGTTGAACGACCAAGGCATCTATCAGTTAGGCCTGAGGATCCCTGGACCTGGATCCGTATCACGGAAGCTTGGCATTCTGGCAAGATGCCATAAGATCCAACTCCGGTCTGCCCCATCTGAGAAGCGGGGTGGCAAAGACCTCCAGATGGAGTTCCCATTCCCCCAGATGGAACGTCTGCCTGCTCAAAAAATCCACTTCCCAGTTGTCCACTCCTGGGATGTAGATTGCTGACAGATAACAAGAGTGAGCCTCCGCCCACCGAATTATCTTGTATACTTCTGTCATCGCTAAGGAACTCCTTGTTACTCTGATTGATGTAAGCCACAGTTGTGATGTTGTCAGACTGAAATCTGATGAATTTGGCCTTAGCCAACTGCGGCCAAGCCTGAAGTGCATTGAATATTGCTCTCAACTCCAGAATATTGATTGGAAGTAGAGACTCCGATCGAGTCCACACACCCTGAGCCTTCAGGGAATTCCAGACTGCCCCCATCCTAGTAGACTGGCGTCCATTGTCACTATCACCCATGAGGGTCTGCGGAAACACGTCCCTTGGGACAGATGATCCTGCGACAACCACCAAAGAAGAGAGTCTCTTGTCTCCTGATCCAGATCTATCTGAGGAGACAAATTTGCATAATCTCCTTTTTTACTGTCTGAGCATGCTCAGTTGTAGAGGTCCGAGATGAAAACAAGCAAATGGGATGATGTCCATTGCCGCCACCATCAATCCAATTACCTCCATGCACTGAGCCACTGATGGCCGAGGATTGGACTGAAGGGCTCGGCATGTATTCAGAATCTTTAACTGTCTGACTTCCGTCAAGAAGATTTTCATGGATATAGAGTCCATTAGAGTTCCCAAGAAGGGAACCCTTGTCTGTGGAACAAGAGAACTCTTTTCTAGATTCACTTTCCACCCGTGAGTCCTTAGAAAGGATAGAACAAGGTCGGTATGAGACTTTGTCAGCTGATAAGACGCCTGAATCAGAATATAGTCCAGATAAGGCGCCACTGCAATGCCCCTGGGTCTGAGAACCACCAACAGAGACCCTAGAACCTTCGTGAAGATCCTGGGTGCCGTGGCCAGCCCGAAAGGCAGGGCCACAAACTAAAAATGTTTGTCCAGGAAGGCAAACCTTAGGAACTAGTGATGATCTTTGTGGATAGGAATGTGAAGGTATGCATCCTTTAAATCCACGGTAGTCATATTGACCCTCCTGGATCAATGGAAGAATTGTCCAAATAGTCTCCATCTTGAACGGGACAAATTACTCCCATAGTGGAGAGGTCTTTTACACAGCGTAAGAACGCCTCTCTCTTTATCTGGTCTCCAGATAATCATGAAAGAAGAAACCTTCCCCCTGGGAGGGAGTTTTTGAACTCCAGCTGATACCCTTGGGACACTATTTCTAGTGTCCAGGGATCCTGAACGTCTCTTATCCAAGCCTGGACAAAGAGAGAAAGTCTGCCCCCTACTAGATCCGGTCCCGGATCGGGGCCACCCCTTCATGCTGTCTTGGGAGCAGCAGCGGGCTTCCCTTCCTGTTTAGCGGAAGAAGAGGGGACTCACTTGAAATTTCTAAAAGAACGAAAATTACTCCGTTTACCCCTTTGTTTAGATGTTTTATCCTGAGGTAGGAGATGACCCTTACATCCCGTAATGTCAGAAAGGATTTCTTTCTAGTCAGGCCCGAACAGGGTCTTTCCTTTGAAAGGAATAGCCAAAAGCTTTGATTTAGAGGACACATCCACAGACCAAGATTTTAACCATAAAGCTCTTCGCGCTAAAATGGCAAATCCTGCATTCTTAGCCGCCAGTTTGGCAATCTGAAAGGCGGCATCCGTAACAAAAGAATTAGCTCAGTCTTAAGAGACTCTTCTAAGGCGTCAAATCAAAAAGGCAGCCGCAGTTGTAACTGGTACAATACAAGCCGTCGGTTGTAATAGAAAACCTTGATGAACAAAAAAGCTTTTTTAGAAGACCCTCCAACTTCTTATCCATAGGGTCTTTGAAAGCACAACTGTCCTCAATAGGGATAGTCATACGCTTAGCCAGAGTAGATAGCTCCCTCCACCTTAAGGATCGTTTGCCAAGAATCCCGAACAGAGTCAGCTATAGGGTACATTTTCTTAAAATTAGGAGAAGGTGAGAACGGGATACCCGGTGTCTCCCATTCCCGCGTAATAATTTCCGAAATTCTTAGGAACCGGAAAAACATCAGAATAAAAAGGAACCTCTAAGTATTTGTCCATCTTACACAATTTCTCTGGTGGTACCACAGTCATCCACAATCGCTAAAACCTCTGGAAGTAACAGGCGGAGGTGTTCAAGCTTAAATCTGAAGGACATGACGTCTGAGTATGTCTGAGGTAACGCACTCCCTGAGTCAGAAAGTTCCCCCTCAGACAGAAGTTCCCTACCCCCCAAATCAGATCCCTGGGAGGGCACATCGGAGATAGCCATCAAAGCATCAGAAGTCGCAGGAACCAAAGTGGCTTCTGTCCTGCTGCGTTTGCCTTGCAACACCGGCAACTTGGATAAAACTTCTGTAAGGGTGGATGACATAACTTCAGCCAAATCCTGCAGAGTAAATGAAGTGGACGCAGTTGAAGAACATGGCTTTGCTTGAGTGGGTGTTAATGGCTGTGAAGCTTGGGGAGAAAGAATTGGCATACCCCTAGTCTCATCAGTCTGAGAAACATCCTGAGCTATACCTTCGTTAAAGAAAATTTGCTCTTTAAATTGCAATGCCCACTCAGTGCACGAGGGACAAAAAGTAAGCGGGGGTTCCACAATGGCATTTAAACACATGGAACAAGTACTGGCTTCAAGGTCATCCATAGTAAAGAAGAGAAAATTGTATTCAGTTATATCAAACACTTTGTATGCACAATCTCATAGAATAAAAACAACTGTGCCTTTAAAAGATAAAAACTTTTGCGCAGCACACTGTGCGGCCGAAAACTCTTATAATTGTGGCCTTGAAAAATAAAAGTCGCCGTTATACGTATCCCATGAACAGTTAACTTTTAAAGGATAACTGCACCTTCAAATTTAGACACTTCAAATTTAAACACCTGCCCCCTCTCTGAGACAAAAAAACATCACCCGTGCAGCAGAGTGTCTAGACCGCCTGAGTTCCAAATACCCATGCGATCCAGACAGAACACCGGAGTCCAGCATCCGACCGACTCCCAGACACTGCGCTGCTTCTACTTGCGTGCGAAAGAGTGCCCCGCCCATCGTGGGCGTATCAGAGCGGAACTCTCGCATGGCTCATTACTTTATAGTAAAAACAAAAATGGAGCCACCGAAGTAGCATTGCGCCTCATAAAAGTGCCCCACATTAAGCCAGTCCCCCTGTTAATGTCACAACCATGCCGCAAGCATATTAAAACTCACGTGATCCGGAGTTCACTACTCCGGGAACCCCCAGCGTCAGCCCACACATGAAAGGGTTAAAATAGTGTATCTTAAATTACTACCGCACCCCATATTTTCATTATTCCATAATGATAGCAGCCTTCTCTGTTTACCCCCAGCCATATCCTGCTCCGAGATATAATAGGGCACAGACATAGGTCAGCTTATAGAGAGAAGACCGTCCTTTCTGAGGTACCAAGCGTCACAGAAAATAAAAAAGACTGCACATACCTCCATGTTGAGTAGCATGACTCGTCCCACACTGCAAGAGGTCCTTCATCTCCTCCAGGAATCTGTGGGAACAAACTGGGTCTTAGATAAAATTTGCTAAGATCATATTCATCAGGGCAGCCCCCATTGGGAGTCACAGAGGACGGAAGTAATCTGCACAGACCCTATAGCTGTAACCCGAGTAAAATAGTACACACTGGCACCATTTGAAAATAATAAACTCTTGATTGAAGAATCTAAACTAACACCTCACTTTACCTCTTCCTATCACTAACACAGGCAAAGAGAATGACTGGGGTGGGAGGAGCTATATATACAGCTCTGCTTTGGTGCTCTTTGCCTCCTCCTGCTGACCAGGACACGTAATCCCATAAGGATGAAATCCGTGGACTCGTCATATCTTGTAAAAGAAACAGGAAAAGCAGACAAAGCCTCAGATACAGCAGAGGAAATGTGAGTAGCTATATCCTGCAATGAAAAAACAACCTGAGACGAGACACAGGGCAATGCATGAGAAGAGGATTGAGATTGGGGTGATTGGGGAGAAAACTGTGGTATAGCTTGAACAGGAGACTCCTGAACAACATTCTCTTTAGAAAATGAAGGCTCTGAATCAAAAAGTCTATCCCTATACTGAACTGTTCTCTCTATACATGAGGAACAGAAAGGGATAGGTGGCTCCACATTAGCATCAAGGCATAAAGAGCAAGTAACATCTTGCAAGTCCTCTTGATCCATCCTAACACAAAAAGGCAAATTCAAAAAATCAGAAAACTGCAGCAGCAAAAAAAATTTTAAAACGTTACTGTCCCTTTAACAGACGAACGTTAAACATATACCTCAGAAAAAAATACAAAAACATAATTTATGTAAGAACTTACATGATAAATTCATTTCTTTCATATTGGCAAGAGTCCATGAGCTAGTGACGTATGGGATATACATTCCTACCAGGAGGGGCAAAGTTTCCCAAACCTCAAAATGCCTATAAATAGACCCCCCACCACACCCACAATTCAGTTTAACGAATAGCCAAGAAGGGTGGGCCTCATGGACTCTTGCTAATATGAAAGAAATGAATTTATCAGGTAAGTTCTTACATAAATTATGTTTTCTTTCATGTAATTGGCAAGAGTCCATGAGCTAGTGACGTATGGGATAGCAAAATACCCAAGAGTCACTAGAGAGGGTGGGATAAAAATAAAGACAGCCAATTCCACTGAAAAAAGAATCCACAACTCAAATCAAAAGGTTTTAATCTTATAAAGAAAAAAAACTAAAATTATAAGCAGAAGAATCAAACTGAAACTGCCTGAAGAACTTTTCTACCAAAAACTGCTTCTGAAGAAGAAAAACACATCAAAATGGTAGAATTTAGTAAAAGTATGCAAAGAAGACCAAGTTGCTGCTTTGCAAATCTGATCAACAGAAGCTTCATTCTTAAAAGCCCAGGACGTAGAAACTGACCTAGTAAAAACAGAATTTATGTTTACCTGATAAATTACTTTCTCCAACGGTGTGTCCGGTCCACGGCGTCATCCTTACTTGTGGGATATTCTCTTCCCCAACAGGAAATGGCAAAGAGCCCAGCAAAGCTGGTCACATGATCCCTCCTAGGCTCCGCCTACCCCAGTCATTCGACCGACGTTAAGGAGGAATATTTGCATAGGAGAAACCATATGGTACCGTGGTGACTGTAGTTAAAGAAAATAAATTATCAGACCTGATTAAAAAAACCAGGGCGGGCAGTGGACCGGACACACCGTTGGAGAAAGTAATTTATCAGGTAAACATAAATTCTGTTTTCTCCAACATAGGTGTGTCCGGTCCACGGCGTCATCCTTACTTGTGGGAACCAATACCAAAGCTTTAGGACACGGATGAAGGGAGGGAGCAAATCAGGTCACCTAAATGGAAGGCACCACGGTTTGCAAAACCTTTCTCCCAAAAATAGCCTCAGAAGAAGCAAAAGTATCAAACTTGTAAAATTTGGTAAAAGTGTGCAGTGAAGACCAAGTCGCTGCCCTACATATCTGATCAACAGAAGCCTCGTTCTTGAAGGCCCATGTGGAAGCCACAGCCCTAGTGGAATGAGCTGTGATTCTTTCGGGAGGCTGCCGTCCGGCAGTCTCGTAAGCCAATCTGATGATGCTTTTAATCCAAAAAGAGAGAGAGGTAGAAGTTGCTTTTTGACCTCTCCTTTTACCGGAATAAACAACAAACAAGGAAGATGTTTGTCTAAAATCCTTTGTAGCATCTAAATAGAATTTTAGAGCGCGAACAACATCCAAATTGTGCAACAAACGTTCCTTCTTTGAAACTGGTTTCGGACACAGAGAAGGTACGATAATCTCCTGGTTAATGTTTTTGTTAGAAACAACTTTTGGAAGAAAACATAATTTATGCTTACCTGATAAATTCCTTTCTTCTGTTGTGTGATCAGTCCACGGGTCATCATTACTTCTGGGATATTATCTGCTCCCCTACAGGAAGTGCAAGAGGATTCACCCAGCAGAGTTGCTATATAGCTCCTCCCCTCTACGTCACCTCCAGTCATTCGACCAAAGACCAACGAGAAAGGAGAAGCCAAGGGTGTAGTGGTGACTGAATTATAATTTAAAAAATATGTACCTGCCTTACAAAACAGGGCGGGCCGTGGACTGATCACACAACAGAAGAAAGGAATTTATCAGGTAAGCATAAATTATGTTTTCTTCTGTTATGTGTGATCAGTCCACGGGTCATCATTACTTCTGGGATACCAATACCAAAGCAAAAGTACACGGATGACGGGAGGGATAGGCAGGCTCATTATACAGAAGGAACCACTGCCTGAAGAACCTTTCTCCCAAAAATAGCCTCCGAAGAAGCAAAAGTGTCAAATTTGTAAAATTTGGAAAAAGTATGAAGCGAAGACCAAGTTGTAGCCTTGCAAATCTGTTCAACAGAGGCCTCATTCTTAAAGGCCCAAGTGGAAGCCACAGCTCTAGTGGAATGAGCTGTAATTCTTTCAGGAGGCTGCTGTCCAGCAGTCTCATAGGCTAAACGTATTATGCTACGAAGCCAAAAAGAGAGAGAGGTAGCAGAAGCTTTTTGACCTCTCCTCTGTCCAGAATAAACGACAAACAGGGAAGAAGTTTGGCGAAAATCTTTAGTTGCCTGCAAGTAGAACTTGAGGGCACGAACTACATCCAGATTGTGTAGAAGACGTTCCTTCTTTGAAGAAGGATTTGGACACAAAGATGGAACAACAATCTCTTGATTGATGTTCCTGTTAGAGACAACCTTAGGTAAGAACCCAGGTTTAGTACGCAGAACTACCTTGTCTGAGTGAAAGATCAGATAAGGAGAATCACAATGTAGGGCTGATAACTCAGAGACTCTTCGAGCCGAGGAAATAGCCATTAAAAATAGAACTTTCCAAGATAACAATTTTATATCAATGGAATGAAGGGGTTCAAACGGAACACCCTGTAAAACGTTAAGAACTAAGTTTAAACTCCATGGCGGAGCAACAGTTTTAAACACAGGCTTGATCCTAGCTAAAGCCTGACAAAAGGCCTGGATGTCTGAATTTTCTGACAGACGCCTGTGTAACAAGATGGACAGAGCTGAGATCTGTCCCTTTAATGAGCTAGCCGATAAACCCTTTTCTAAACCTTCTGGTAGAAAAGACAATATCCTAGGAATCCTAACCTTACTCCAGGAGTAATCTTTGGATTCACACCAGTATAGGTATTTACGCCATATTTTATGGTAAATCTTTCTGGTAACAGGCTTCCTAGCCTGTATCAGGGTATCAATAACCGACTCAGAAAAACCACGTTTTGATAAAATCAAGCGTTCAATTTCCAAGCAGTCAGCTTCAGAGAAGTTAGACTTTGATGTTTGAATGGACCCTGAATCAGAAGGTCCTGTCTTAGAGGTAGAGACCAAGGCGGACAGGATGACATGTCCACTAGATCTGCATACCAAGTCCTGCGCGGCCATGCAGGCGCTATTAGAATCACTGATGCTCTCTCCTGTTTGATTTTGGCAATCAATCGAGGAAGCAGCGGGAAGGGTGGAAACACATAAGCCATCCTGAAGTTCCAAGGTGCTGTCAAAGCATCTATCAGAACCGCTCCCGGATCCCTGGATCTGGATCCGTAGCGAGGAAGTTTGGCGTTCTGGCGAGACGCCATGAGATCTATCTCTGGTTTGCCCCAACGTCGAAGTATTTGGGCAAAGACCTCCGGATGAAGTTCCCACTCCCCCGGATGAAGAGTCTGGCGACTCAAGAAATCCGCCTCCCAGTTCTCCACTCCCGGGATGTGGATTGCTGACAGGTGGCAAGAGTGAGACTCTGCCCAGCGAATTATCTTTGATACTTCCATCATTGCTAGGGAGCTTCTTGTCCCTCCCTGATGGTTGATGTAAGCTACAGTCGTGATGTTGTCCGACTGAAACCTGATGAACCCCCGAGTCTTTAACTGGGGCCAAGCTAGAAGGGCATTGAGAACTGCTCTCAATTCCAGAATGTTTATTGGCAGGAGACTTTCCTCCTGACTCCATTGTCCCTGAGCCTTCAGAGAATTCCAGACAGCGCCCCAACCTAGAAGGCTGGCGTCTGTTGTTACAATTGTCCAGTCCGGCCTGCTGAACGGCATCCCCCTGGACAGATGTGGCCGAGAAAGCCACCATAGAAGAGAGTTTCTGGTCTCTTGATCCAGATTCAGAGTGGGGGACAAATCTGAGTAATCCCCATTCCACTGACTCAGCATGCACAATTGCAGCGGTCTGAGATGTAGGCGTGCAAAGGGTACTATGTCCATTGCTGCGACCATTAAGCCGATCACCTCCATGCATTGAGCTACTGACGGGAGTTGAATGGAATGAAGGACACGGCATGTATTTAGAAGCTTTGTTAATCTGTCTTCTGTCAGATAAATCTTCATTTCTACAGAATCTATAAGAGTCCCCAAGAATGGAACTCTTGTGAGAGGCAAGAGAGAACTCTTCTTTTCGTTCACTTTCCATCCATGCGACCTTAGAAATGCCAGAACTAACTCTGTATGAGACTTGGCAGTTTGAAAGCTTGAAGCTTGTATCAGAATGTCATCTAGGTACGGAGCTACCGAAATTCCTCGCGGTCTCAGAACCGCTAGAAGAGCACCCAGAACCTTTGTGAAGATTCTTGGAGCCGTAGCCAATCCGAATGGAAGGGCTACAAACTGGTAATGCCTGTCTAAGAAGGCAAACCTTAGATACCGGTAATGATCTTTGTGAATCGGTATGTGAAGGTAAGCATCCTTTAAATCCACTGTGGTCATGTACTGACCCTTTTGGATCATGGGTAAGATTGTCCGAATAGTTTCCATTTTGAACGATGGAACTCTTAGGAATTTGTTTAGGATCTTTAAATCCAAGATTGGCCTGAAAGTTCCCTCTTTATTGGGAACCACAAACAGGTTTGAGTAAAACCCTTGTCCTTGTTCCGACCGCGGAACCGGATGGATCACTCCCATTAATAATAGATCTTGTACACAGCGTAGAAACGCGTCTTTCTTTATTTGGTTTGTTGACAACCTTGACAGATGAAATCTCCCTCTTGGGGGAGATAATTTGAAGTCTAGAAGGTATCCCTGAGATATGATCTCTAGCGCCCAGGGATCCTGGACATCTCTTGCCCAAGCCTGGGCGAAGAGAGAGAGTCTGCCCCCCACTAGATCCGGTTCCGGATTGGGGGCCCTCGGTTCATGCTGTCTTAGGGGCAGCAGCAGGTTTTCTGGCCTGCTTGCCCTTATTCCAGGACTGGTTAGGTTTCCAGCCTTGTCTGTAACGAGCAACAGCTCCTTCCTGTTTTGGTGTAGTGGAAGTTGATGCTGCACCTGCTTTGAAATTCCGAAAGGGACGAAAATTAGACTGTCTAGCCTTAGCTTTGGCTTTGTCTTGAGGTAGAGCGTGGCCCTTACCTCCTGTAATGTCAGCGATAATTTCTTTCAAACCGGGCCCAAATAAAGTTTGCCCCTTGAAAGGTATATTAAGTAATTTGGACTTAGAAGTTACATCAGCCGACCAGGATTTTAGCCACAGCGCCCTACGTGCCTGAATGGCGAATCCTGAATTCTTAGCCGTAAGTTTGGTTAAATGTACTACGGCCTCCGAAATGAATGAATTAGCTAGTTTAAGGACTCTAAGCCTGTCCGTAATGTCGTCCAGCGTAGCGGAACTAAGGTTCTCTTCCAGAGACTCAATCCAAAATGCTGCCGCAGCCGTAATCGGCGCGATGCATGCAAGGGGTTGCAATATAAAACCTTGTTGAACAAACATTTTCTTAAGGTAACCCTCTAATTTTTTATCCATAGGATCTGAAAAAGCACAGCTATCCTCCACCGGGATAGTGGTGCGCTTAGCTAAAGTAGAAACTGCTCCCTCCACCTTAGGGACCGTTTGCCATAAGTCCCGTGTGGTGGCGTCTATTGGAAACATCTTTCTAAATATTGGAGGGGGTGAGAACGGCACACCGGGTCTATCCCACTCCTTAGTAACAATTTCAGTTAATCTCTTAGGTATAGGAAAAACGTCAGTACTCGCCGGTACCGCAAAGTATTTATCCAACCTACACATTTTCTCTGGTATTGCAACAGTGTTACAATCGTTAAGAGCCGCTAATACCTCCCCTAGTAATACACGGAGGTTTTCCAATTTAAATTTAAAATTTGAAATATCTGAATCCAATCTGCTTGGATCAGAACCGTCACCTACAGAATGAAGCTCTCCGTCCTCATGCTCTGCAAGCTGTGACGCAGTATCAGACATGGCCCTAGAATTATCAGCGCACTCTGTTCTCACCCCAGAGTGATCACGCTTGCCTCTTAGTTCTGGTAACTTAGCCAAAACTTCAGTCATAACAGTAGCCATATCTTGTAATGTTATCTGTAATGGCTGCCCAGATGTATTAGGCGCCATTATATCACGCACCTTAGGGCGGGAGACGCAGGTACTGACACGTGAGGCGAGTTAGACGGCATAACTCTCCCCTCGCTATTTGGTGAAATTTGTTCAATTTGTACAGATTGGCTTTTATTTAAAGTAGCATCAATACAGTTAGTACATAAATTTCTATTGGGCTCCACCTTGGCATTGGAACAAATGACACAGGTATCTTCCTCTGAATCAGACATGTTTAACACACTAGCAATAAACATGCAACTTGGTTACAATCTTATTTAACAAAAACGTACTGTGCCTCAAAGAAGCACTAAACGATTAAATGACAGTTGAAATAATGAACTGAAAAACAGTTATAGCATCACTCTTTAAAAACAACACAACTTGTTAGCAAAGGTTTGTTCCCATTAGTAAAGCAACACTAATTAAATTTTAAACATAAAAATCACAGAGCAACGTTTTAAAACACAGTCACTACATAAGTCTCACAGCTCTGCTGAGAGAATCTACCTCCCTTCAAAGAAGTTTGAAGACCCCTGAGTTCTGTTAGAGATGAACCGGATCATGCAGAAAATACAAGAGTAACTGACTGGAAATTTTTGATGCGTAGCAAAGAGCGCCAAAAACGGCCCCTCCCCCTCACACACAGCAGTGAGAGAGAAACGAAACTGTCATAATCAAAACAAGCAAACTGCCAAGTGGAAAAAATAATGCCCAAATATTTATTCACTCAGTACCTCAGAAATGCAAACGATTCTACATTCCAGCAAAAACGTTTAACATGAATTAAATACCTATTAAAAGGTTTAATGTACTTTTACAGAGTAATTCCGGTGAAATACCATCCCCAGAATACTGAAGTGTAGAGTATACATACATGTCATTATAACGGTATGGCAGGATTTTCTCATCAATTCCATTCAGAAAATAAAAACTGCTACATACCTCAATGCAGATTCAACTGCCCGCTGTCCCCTGATCTGAAGCTTTTACCTCCCTCAGATGGCCGAGAAACAGCAATATGATCTTAACTACTCCGGTTAAAATCATAAGAAAAACTCTGGTAGATTCTTCTTCAAACTCTGCCAGAGAAGTAATAACACGCTCCGGTGCTATTGTAAAATAACAAACTTTTGATTGAAGTTATAAAAACTAAGTATAATCACCATAGTCCTCTCACACCTCCTATCTAGTCTTAGGGTGCAAGAGAATGACTGGAGGTGACGTAGAGGGGAGGAGCTATATAGCAACTCTGCTGGGTGAATCCTCTTGCACTTCCTGTAGGGGAGCAGATAATATCCCAGAAGTAATGATGACCCGTGGACTGATCACACATAACAGAAGAAAACCAGGTTTAGTACGTAAAACCACCTTATCTGCATGGAACACCAGATAAGGAGGAGAACACTGCAGAGCAGATAATTCTGAAACTCTTCTAGCAGAAGAAATTGCAACTAAAAACAAAACTTTCCAAGATAATAACTTAATATCAACGGAATGTAAGGGTTCAAACGGAACCCCCTGAAGAACTGAAAGAACTAAATTGAGACTCCAAGGAGGAGTCAAAGGTTTGTAAACAGGCTTAACCTTCAGAAAGTCTTTTCTAAGTATCAGAGCTCCTTAATAATGAATCGATTTAGCCCAGAAAAAGTCTACAGTCTTAATAAGCCCTTGTGAAGCCCTTATTTACGATCGTAATAAACATGGCTTACCGGATCCCATAGGGAAAATGACAGCTTCCAGCATTACATCGTCTTGTTAGAATGTGTCATACCTCAAGCAGCAAGAGACTGCTCACTGTTCCCCCAACTGAAGTTAATTGCTCTCAACAGTCCTGTGTGGAACAGCCATGGATTTTAGTGACGGTTGCTAAAATCATTTTCCTCATACAAACAGAAATCTTCATCTCTTTTCTGTTTCTGAGTAAATAGTACATACCAGCACTATTTTAAAATAACAAACTCTTGATTGAATAATAAAAACTACAGTTAAACACTAAAAAACTCTAAGCCATCTCCGTGGAGATGTTGCCTGTACAACGGCAAAGAGAATGACTGGGGTAGGCGGAGCCTAGGAGGGATCATGTGACCAGCTTTTTGCCATTTCCTGTTGGGGAAGAGAATATCCCACAAGTAAGGATGACGCCGTGGACCGGACACACCTATGTTGGAGAAATAAGCCGTAATCCTCTGAGGCGGGGATTTACCCGACTCCACATAAGCATGATGAATCAAAAGCTTTAACCAAGAAGCCAAAGAAATAGCTTTCTGACCTTTCCTAGGACCAGAAAAGATAACAAATAGACTAGAAGTCTTCCTGAAATCTTTAGTAGCTTCAACATAATATTTCAAAGCTCTAACCACATCAAAAGAATGCTAAGATTTTTCCAAAGAACTCTAAGGATTAGGACACAACGAAGGGACAATTTCTCTACTAATGTTGTTGGAATTCACAACCTTATGTCAAAATTTAAATCAAGTCCGCAAAACCGCCTTATCCTGATGAAAAATCATTAAAAGGAGACTCACAAGAAAGAGCAGATAATTCAGAAACTCTTCTAGCAGAAGAGATAGCCAAAAGAAACAATACTTTCCAAGAAAGTAACTTAATATCCAAAGAATGCATAGGCTCAAACGGAGGAGCCTGTAAAGCTCTCAAAATCAAATTGAGACTCCAAGGACGAGAGAGATTGACTTAATGACAGGCTGGATACGAACCAAAGCCTGTACAAAAAGAATGTCAGGAAGATTAGCAATTTTTCTGTGAAACAGAACAGAAAGAGCAGAGATTTGTCCTTTCAAGCAACTTGCAGACAAACCCTTATCCAAACCATCCTGAAGAAACTAAAATTCTAGGAATTCTAAAAGAATGCCAAGACAACTTATGAGACGAACACCATGAAATGTAACTCTTCCAAACTCTGTAATAAATCTTTCTAGACACAGATTTACGAGCCTGCAACATAGTATTGATCACTGAGTCAGAGAAACCTCTATGACTAAGCGCTCAATCTTCATACCTTCCAATTTAATGATTTGAGATTCTGATGGAAAAACGGACCTTGAGATAGAAGGTCTGACCTTAACGGAAGTGGCCAAGGTTGGCAACTGGACTTCCGAACAAGATCCGCATACCAAAACCTGTGTGGCCATGCTGGAGCAACCAGCAGTACAAACGAACGTTCCATTATGATTTTGGAAATCACTCTTAGAAGAAGAACTAGAGGCGGAAAGATATAAGCAGGTTGATAATTCCAAGCAAGTGACAACGCATCCACTGCTTCCGCCTGAGGATCCCTGGATCTGGACAGATACCTGTGAAGTTTCCTGCTTAGATGAGAAGCCATCTGATCTATTTCAGGAAAGCCTCCATATCTGAACAACCTGAAGAAACACATCTGGGTGAAGAGACCATTCTCCCGGATGTAAAGTCTGGCGACTGAGATAATCCGCTTTCCAATTGTCTATACCTGGGATATGAACCGCAGAGATTAGACAGGAGCTGGATTCCGCCCATGCAAGTATCCGAGATACTTGTTCCATAGCTTGAGGACCGAGTCCCACCTTGATGATTGACATACGCCACGGTTGTGATATTGTCTGTCTGAAAACAAACAATTCTCTCTTCAGAAGAGGCCAGAACGGAAGAGCTCTGAAAATCGCACGGAGTTCCAAAATATTGATTGGTAATCTCGCCTCTTGAGATTTCCAAACCCCCTTCGCTGTCAGATATCCCCAGACAGCTCCCCAACCTGAAAGACTCGCATCTGTTGAAATCACAGTCCAGGTTGGACGAAGAAAAGAGGCCCCTTGAACTAAGCGGTGGTGATTTAACCACCAAGTCAGAGATAGTCTAGTATTGGGATTTAAGGATATCAGTTGTGATATCTTTGTATAATCCCTGCACCAAAGGTTCAGCATACAAAGCTGAAGAGGTCTCATGTGAAAACGAGCAAAGGGGCTAAAACTTGCATGCACATAGCTACTGAAGGGAATGATTGAGACTGAAGGTTCCGACAAGCTGAAACCAATTTCAGACGGATACTGAATCTATTTGGAATCCTAAAAAGGTTACCCTTGTCTGAGGAATCAAGGAACTTTTTGGTAAATTGATCCTCCAACCATGTTTTTGAAGAAACACCACAAGTTGATTCGTGTGAGATTCTGCAGAATGTAAAGACTGAGCAAGTACCAAGATATCGTCCAAATAAGGAAACACCGGAATACCCCGCTCTCTGATTACAGAGAGAAGGGCACCGAGAACCTTTGAGAAGATCCTTGGAGCTGTTGCTAGGCCAAAAGGAAGAGCAACAAATTGGTAATGCTTGTCTAGAAAAGAGAATCTCAGGAACTGATAGTGATCTGAATGAATTGGAATATGAAGATATGCATCCTGTAAGTCTATTGTGTACATATAATGCCCTTGCAGAACAAAAGAAAGAATAGTCCTTATAGTCACCATTTTGAATGTTGGTATTCTTACATAACGATTCAAAATTTTTAGATCCAGAACTTGTCTGAAAGAATTCTCTCTTTCTTTGGTACAATGAACAGATTTGAATAAAACCCCAGAGCCCGTTCCAGATATGGAACTGGCACAATTACCCCAGATGACTCCAGGTCTGAAACACATTTCAGGAAAGCCTGAGCCTTTACTGGGTTCACTGGAATGCGTGAGAGAAAAACCCTTCTCACAGGCGGTCTTACCTTGAAACCTATTCTGTACCCTTGAGAAACAATGTTCTGAATGATTTTGAAAAATCGTAGTATGCCCCCTACCAGCTGTGCTGGAATGAGGGTCGCACCTTCATGCAGACTTGGGGGCTGGTTTTGATTTTCTAAAAGGCTTGGATTTATTCCAGACTGGAGAAGGCTTCCAATTGGAAGCCGTTCCTTTAGGGGAAGTATCAGGCTTCTGTTCCTTATTCTGACGAAAGGAACGAAAACAGTTAGCAGCCCTATATTTACCCTTAGATTTTTTATCCTGAGGCAAAAAAGCTCCCTTCCCCCCAGTGACAGTTGAAATTATAGAATCCAACTGAGAACCAAATAATTTATTACCTTGGAAAGAAAGAGATAGCAACGTTGACTTTGAAGTCATATCTGCTTTCCAAGATTTAAGCCATAAAGCTCTTCTAGCTAAAATAGCTAAAGACATAAACCCGACATCAATTCTAATGATATAAAAAATGGCATCACAAATGAAATTATTAGCATGTTGAAGAAGCTCAACAATGCTATACACATTATGATCTGGTACTTGTTGCGCTAAAGCTTCCAACCAAAAAGTTGAAGCCGCAGCAACATCAGCCAAAGAAATAGCAGGCCTAAGAAGATGACCTGAACATAAATAAGCCTTCCTTAGAAAAGATTCAAGCTTCCTATCTAAAGGATCTTTAAAAGAAGTACTATCTGCCGTAGGAATAGTAGTACGTTTAGCAAGAGTAGAGATAGCCCCATCAACTTTGGGGATTTTTTCCCAAAACTCCAAGCTATCAGTCGGCAAAGGGTACAGTCTCTTAAACCTTAAAGAGAGAGTAAATGAAGTACCCAAACTATTCCATTCCCTAGAAATTACATCTGAAATAGCATCAGGAACTGGAAAACCCTCTGGAATAACTACATGAGGTTTAAAAAACAAATTTAAACGTTTACTGGTTTTAATATCAAGAGGACTAGACTCATCCATATCTAATGCAATCAACAACTCTTAGTAAAGAGCGAATAAACTCCATCTTAAATAAATATGAAGATTTGTCAGTGTCAATATCTGAGGCAGAATCTTCTGAACCAGATAGATCCTCATCAGAGATAGATAAATCAGAATGCTGGCGGTCATTTAAAAATTCATCTAATTTATGAGAAGTTTTAAAAGACCTTTTACGTTTATTAGAAGGTGGTATAACAGACAGGGCCTTCTGAATAGAATTAGAAACAAATTCTCTTACATTAACAGGAATATCCTGAACATAAATTGAAGGAACAGGTAATGGACTACTACTAATGGAAATATTGTCTGCTTTTGAAAGTTTATCATGACAACTAACACAAACTACAGCCGGAGGAACAGTTACCACAAGTTTACAACAAATGCACTATGCTTTGGTAGAACCAACATCAGGCAGCAGCATTCCAGAAGTAGATTCTGATACAGGGTCAGATTGCGACATCTTGCAATATGTAATAGAAAAAACAACATATAAAGCAAAATTATATTCCTTAAAATGACAGTTTCAGGAATGGGAAAAAATGCAAACAGAATAAGCATCTGGAAACCAGAAGCAAAAAGAAACAAAGACTTAAATAATGTCAAAAAAACTGGCGCCAAGTATGACGGCCACAATTGACAATTTTTTTGGCGCCAAAAAAGTCTGCAACAAACAATAGATGACGCAACTACGTGAAAACTCTCGGCGTCAACTACGACGCCGGAAATGACGACATTAACGTCAAACATAATTCTCGCGCCAAAAAAGTCTCGCACCAAAAATGACGCAATAAATTGTAGCATTTTTTGCACCAGCGAGCCAAACAGCCCGCAATTTAGAAAGAAAAGTCAAATTGACAAATTTTCAGGTAAGAAAAACATAATTTATGTAAGAACTTACCTGATAAATTCATTTCTTTCATATTAACAAGAGTCCATGAGCTAGTGACGTATGGGATATACATTCCTACCAGGAGGGGCAAAGTTTCCCAAACCTTAAAATGCCTATAAATACACCCCTCACCACACCCACAAATCAGTTTAACGAATAGCCAAGAAGTGGGGTGATAAGAAAAAAGTGTGAAGCATATAAAATAAGGAATTGGAATAATTGTGCTTTATACAAAAAAATCATAACCACCACAAAAAAGGGTGGGCCTCATGGACTCTTGTTAATATGAAAGAAATTAATTTATCAGGTAAGTTCTTACATAAATTATGTTTTCTTTCATGTAATTAACAAGAGTCCATGAGCTAGTGACGTATGGGATAATGAATACCCAAGATGTGGATCTTTCCACACAAGAGTCACTAGAGAGGGAGGGATAAAATAAAGACAGCCAATTCCTGCTGAAAATAATCCACACCCAAAATAAAGTTTAATGAAAAACATAAGCAGAAGATTCAAACCGAAACCACTGCCTGAAGTACCTTTCTACCAAAAACTGCTTCAGAAGAAGAGAATACATCAAAATGGTAGAATTTAGTAAAAGTATGCAAAGAGGACCAAGTCGCTGCTTTGCAAATCTGATCAACTGAAGCTTCATTCCTAAACGCCCAGGAAGTAGAAACTGACCTAGTAGAATGAGCTGTAATCCTCTGAGGCGGAGTCTTACCCGATTTAACATAGGCAAGATGAATTAAAGATTTCAACCAGGATGCCAAAGAAATGGCAGAAGCTTTCTGGCCTTTTCTAGAACCAGAAAAGACGACAAATAGACTAGAAGTCTTTCGGAAAGATTTAGTAGCTTCAACATAATATTTCAAAGCTCTAACAACATCCAAAGAATGTAACGATTTCTCCTTAGAATTCTTAGGATTAGGACATAATGAAGGAACCACGATTTCTCTACTAATGTTGTTGGAATTCACAACCTTAGGTAAAAATTCAAAAGAAGTTCGCAACACCGCCTTATCCTGATGAAAAATCAGAAAAGGAGACTCACAAGAAAGAGCAGATAATTCAGAAACTCTTCTGGCAGAAGAGATGGCCAAAAGGAACAAAACTTTCCAAGAAAGCAATTTAATGTCCAATGAATGCATAGGTTCAAACGGAGGAGCTTGAAGAGCTCCCAGAACCAAATTCAAACTCCATGGAGGAGAAATTGACTTAATGACAGGTTTTATACGAACCAAAGCTTGTACAAAACAATGAATATCAGGAAGAATAGCAATCTTTCTGTGAAAAAGAACAGAAAGAGCAGAGATTTGTCCTTTCAAGGAACTTGCGGACAAACCCTTATCTAAACCATCCTGAAGAAATTGTAATATCCTCGGAATTCTAAAAGAATACCAAGAAAAATGATGAGTAAGACACCAAGAAATATAAGTCTTCCAGACTCTATAATATATCTCTCTAGATACAGATTTACGAGCCTGTAACATAGTATCAATCACAGAGTCAGAGAAACCTCTTTGACTAAGAATCAAGCGTTCAATATCCATACCTTTAAATTTAAGGATTTCAGATCCGGATGGAAAAAAGGACCTTGCGACAGAAGATCTGGTCTTAACGGAAGAGTCCATGGTTGGCAAGATGCCATCCGGACAAGATCCGCATACCAAAACCTGTGAGGCCATGCCGGAGCTATTAGCAGAACAAACGAGCATTCCCTCAGAATCTTGGAGATTACTCTTGGAAGAAGAACTAGAGGCGGAAAGATATAGGCAGGATGATACTTCCAAGGAAGTGATAATGCATCCACTGCCTCCGCCTGAGGATCCCGGGATCTGGACAGATACCTGGGAAGTTTCTTGTTTAGATGAGAGGCCATCAGATCTATCTCTGGAAGCCCCCACATTTGAACAATCTGAAGAAATACCTCTGGGTGAAGAGACCATTCGCCCGGATGCAACGTTTGGCGACTGAGATAATCCGCTTCCCAATTGTCTACACCTGGGATATGAACCGCAGAGATTAGACAGGAGCTGGATTCCGCCCAAACCAAAATTCGAGATACTTCTTTCATAGCCAGAGGACTGTGAGTCCCTCCTTGATGGGTATAA